>NW_005354207.1:180648-205725 GCF_000412655.1 Myotis brandtii | reverse complement strand
AACCGCTCCTTTTTTTTCTCTTTTTTTAATTTTATTCTGGGCCAGCTTTAGCTCTGGCTCTAGCTCTGAGGAATCGAAACAATGTATAACTTCAGCTCTGAGATCCTGGCAGGCTGAAAGCTGGTTTCTGGGGTTTTGTTTAGCTACTACATTTGCAACATAGTACATAGTTGCTTAGAGTTGCAACTCAGAGGCCCGCAAGTCTGGCGGGGAATGTTGGAGTCCGCAGTCACTGGAGTAAGCAAGCCTCATGTTCGCTTCCAGCTGCCTGGCTGCCGGCCGCCATCTTGGCTGACAGTTAATTTGCATAAGGATATGCTTATTAGCCAATGGGAAGGGTAGCGGTCGTACGCCAATTACCATGTTTCTCTTTTATTAGTGTAGATAATTATGTATGGTGTTAGGTGGATACTAGAATTATTGGGGGGATCACTTCATAAATTATAATGATGTCTAACCACTATGCTGTACACCTGAAACTAAAATAAAATAATATTGGATGTCAACTTTAAAAATAAAAACAACAACAAGAAAACAAATTACCATGTTTCTCTTTTATTAGTGTAGATAATTATGTATGGTGTTAGGTGGATACTAGAATTATTGGGGGGATCACTTCATAAATTATATAAATGTCTAACCACTATGCTGTACACCTGAAACTAAAATAAAATAATATTGGATGTCAACTTTAAAAATAAAAACAACAACAAAAAGAAAACAAAAACCAGATCAACAGAAAATGAGAAGAATAATTAAAGTAAGCAAATGATGATGATGACATTGGTTAAGGTGATGTGGGTGGTGATGGTGATGATAGAATTGGACTGAGATCATGGCCCAATGTCCTGGGCAGAATCTGTAGTTGATCCAAGCCAACAGGTTTTAGAAGGCCTTGTGTCAACATCTAGTTGAACCCTTGGGTTTTCAATTTCTCAATGACATCAAAAGAGGAGAATCCTGCTATCTTTTCCTATAAAAAGTCATGGTGTGTATACAACCAGCATCTCTTTAGGAAATAAGAAAAAGATTATAAATAAGAAAATGTTGTTGATGATTATGATGATGACAATGATGCTGATTAAGACCATGACAATGGACTGAGAAAAGATCTTGATCCAATGAAACGGTGTCTCCTCAGACAGACACACCATCACCATGGCTCCTGCATGAAGGGTGTTCACTCTTCTCTGTAATTGTTCTGAGATCTCATAAATGGGACCCCAATGAAATATGCACCTTTGGTGATTCAGGGCGAGACCAGATCAGTAATGACCCCAAACATGTCCAAATGAGGATCCCCTGGATCTGGGAAGCTGTTACATTTTAGAACAGAGACAACATGAGAATGTGCATGTAGAAAACAGGAATCACCTTCCCACCAGGTTACAGTAACACGTTCATTATTTCTATTGATTCCTACTGGCATGATCTTTAAGGTTTCTATTTCTAAAAATCTCCTAGTTGCTAAATATTCAGATATTTCCTATGATGATACACACTGTCTCTATTGTGCCCTGTACTTCCTTCTGTGCCTTCACTGGAGGAGGTATTAAGCCCATATGTCCAGTAACTGTGTCCATGAACACCAGGCATGTTTCTGTCATGTGACTCAAAAGAAGTCCAGCTTCCTCCCTCACCCAGTTCCACAGTCACGTACAGATTTATGGGTAATTTCCCAGCAGCACTCCCTCCCTGTGGCTGCTGTAGCCAATGAGCACAGACAGTGGAGGCTCAGCATTTTCTGGAGGGTCTTTGTGAAATCACCCAAAATAAAACCCATTAAAGAAAATATTATTAAATTAGATTTGGTTAAATCTAAAGAATTTTGTCCCACCAAAGATTTCATTGAGCAAATGAAACACAAACATAAATATAAGGAATATATAATTAAATAATATCTGATATGAGAACACATAAATTACACATTAAGGAGGTTATATGTTTGTGGGAGAGCCCAGCACCCTGTGACCACAGTGACCTCCCAGGGGAAGGGCAGAGGGAGGCTGTGGGTGAGGAGTTCCTCTCAGGCTTGAAGTTTCCTTTCCTGTGAGAAATTCTGTGGTAGGAATTCTCTTCCCTCACCTCCCTCTGAGCTCCAACATCACTGGTAACACCAGACTGAGAAAACAGGTCAATCTCCTTCCAACATCATTTCCATATGTGAATGATTCTGAGTTGCATACCTGCATGATCACTGCTTTTATTTCTTGTCTTTTCTTCTGTTAAAGCCATTACTTTTTCTGATGTAACTATACTGGGGTCTCTGCAATAGTCCATGAGCTTGCATATAAAATAGTTTTCACAAGAAGCTGTAAACACAATAAGAAAATTTCAACATCAAGAATCAAAAATGTCTCACCTGCCTTTGCTTGGGAGGTACTTTCTCACATCAAAGTAACATCATAAATTTAGGAAATTGAGAATGACTGTGTTTACCTTTATTTTTTTCACAATGGTAGGAATTATTTCTCTAAAATTAGACTAAAAATTTGGAAATTGTAGATACAATAAGATTTTGAGATTCATAAATGATCTGAACAAATGCTAATCCCTTTTAAAACTGTTTGAAAGATGCATGAAAAGTTAAAAGTGTAACCTACTCATCTACTACGCTATTTCTTCTTATGCTCAGAAAGTTTAGGCCATTATGTGACCTAATTCCAATGTGCTTCATGACCCATGTGGTCCACTTTCCCTAACTTACATGCTGAGTGAGGTCAAAGGAAGAGATGCTGGAAGAGGGGATCCAGAATGACAAGGGAAGCCTAACCTCAGGCCCTACACTTATAGGAAAGGCTGCCCCACATGCAAATTTCTCTTCAAGCTCCAGGGTAAATCCTCTCCTGGGCTGTGCAGGCTCACAGCTCTCTCCTCACACAGGGCTGAGGTCTCTGGGAAGGCAGATCTGTGGTCTAGAAGAATATGAGACTGCTGGGTCTTCTCCTGTGCCTGGTGACAGGCCCCCAAGGTGAGGGTCTCAGGGGTCATACAGGGGTCATGGGATGGGTGTGACTGCAGGTGACTGACAGGGACTGATGCTCCTTGTTCCCAGGGGTCCTGTCCCAGGTGCAGCTGCAGGAGTCGGGCCCAGGACTGGTGAAGCCCTCGCAGACCCTCTCCCTCACTTGCACTGTCTCTGGATTCTCTCTATCAAGCTATGGTGTGCACTGGAACCGCCAGGCTCCAGGAAAGGGTCTGGAGTGGATCGGGGTTATATGGGCTGATGTAAGTAGAATCTATAACCCAACACTGAAATCCCGAGTCAGCATCACCAAGGACACGTCCAACAGCCAAGTTTACTTAACACTGAACAGCCTGGTAGCTGAGGACACAGCCAGATACTACTGTGCAAGAGACACAGTGAGGGGAAGTCAGTGTGAGCCCAGACACAAACCTCCCTGAGGGAGGCAGCAGGGCTGGGCTGCAGGGGCCGCTCAGGACACCAGGAGGCACTCATGACCCACAGCACAGAGAGCAGCCCCAGGAGCAGAGTCTGAGAGACGAAGGATGAAAGGGCTTTCCTGTTGAGCGCAGGGAGTTCCTCTCAAGTCTCAGCTGTGTTCTGGGAGGAGTCTTCCTTCTCATATTCTCACTGCAGACAACAATGAAGAAGGGACATTGTCTACAGGTGACATGTTGACAGTGATGGGGACTCTCCTTCATGAAGTATCATTCACAAAGTCTAAGGGACTTTTTTCAGTGTCTTTTCAACATTTTGCTGATGAGGGTGAACTCCACAGGTGGGTTGCTGGGAATGAGCTGTGTGCACAGCTCTGCATCCATGCCTCTGGGGTCACAGCTATTCTCAGTGTCTGACTCTCTGTGTACCCTCCCTCTCCTGGTTCCAGGGAGATCACAGGGCCTTCCCTGTCCTGTGAGGCCTGAGAACACTCAGGGCTGGTGGACCTCACCCATCCTCTCTGGGTCCACATTGATCCCCGGAAGAGCTGTCAGCTCAGTCCTCCAAACACAGGGAGCCCCTACATCTGTCCACTGAAGGGGCCCCTGCTGTCCTGCAGAAAGCAATACTAACCCCATGTATCTAGATTTCAGGCTCCTCTCCAGTGGAGACAGGTGACCCTAAGGGCTGGGATGTGCATCATTAAGCTCCTCCCTCCACCTTTCCTCCTCAATCCAAGGTTTTCTAGCTTCACTGTGGGTGAAATGTGCATCAGGAACATATTGGAAGCTGAGAAGCTGTCCATACGACCTCCTGCATCCATACCATCCTCTTACTACTTGCCCAGGAAACACAGAGTCACATAGACACACAAAATCACACTCACCGTCACACCTACAGCCAGTCGTACACTTGTTTTTATAAAACACATGCATTCACACTTGAGCAGTGATACAAAACTATTCATGTAATTATCCACTGTACCTTATAAATTCTATGTCTGAAAATGTGGTCAAATTTCATTCTCTTGGATGCCATCTATAATAATAAAAGTGCAATATGCTAATTAGACCAGAAAGCCGAGTGACCTTCTGGACGTCATTCCGGACATCCTTCCTGACAAAGCTGCGGTGACAAGGGCAGAGGCAGAAGTGGTTAGGGGTGATTAGGCAGGCAGTTGAGCAGTTGGAGGAAATCAGGCAAGCAGGCAGAGTAGTTAGGAGTGATCAGGCAGGCAAGAGAATGGTTAGGGGTGATCAAGCAGGTAGGCGATCAGTTAGGGACAATCAGGTAGGCAGAGTGGTTAGGGGTTATCAGGCAGGCAAGTGAGTGGTTAAGGGTGATCAGGCAGGTAGGGGCAATCAGGCAGGCAGGAGAGAAGTTAGGGGGGATCAGAAAGGCAGGCAGGTGAGCAGTTAGGAGCCAGAGGTCCTGGATTGTGAGAGAAATATCTGACTGCCGGATTCGGCCCAATCCCACTGGCAGTCAGACATCCCCCAAGGGGTCTTAGATTACGAAAGGGTGAAGGCTGGGCTGAGGTACCTCCCCACCCTCCTGTTCACAAATTTCTTGCATTGGGCCTCTAGTATGAAATAAATATGTGATCTGGAAGCAACTATTATTTGAACACTGCCCACACCCTGTGAAGATCAACAGTTGTATTTCTCAGTTCACTTTGTAGGTGCTCAAATTAGGAATTTTATCCCAACTTTGCTAGATTGCTACAAATTTTAAAAAATAATTGATGTAATAGTGAAAACCTTCCAAAAAAGAAAAGCCAAGGACCAAATGGACTCAAGAGTGAATTCCACTGGAATTTCAAATAAGAATTGTTAACTTTTTAATCATCTTTGTTGAACTCTTCCAAGTACTAAAGAAAGAGGCAACACTTAGCCCTAGCTGGTTTGGCTCAGTGGATGGAGCATCAGCCTGTGGACTGAGTGTCCCAGGTTTGATTCTGGCCAAGGGCACCTATCTAGTTCACAGGCTCCTCCCTGGGCGAGGCCATGGTCAGGGTTTGAGCAGGAGGCAACCAATTGATGTGTCTCTCTCACATCAGTATTTCTCTCTGTCATATCCTCTCTCTTCCACTCTCTCTAAAAATCAATGAGAAAATATCCTTGGGTGAGAATTGAAAAAAACAAAACAAAACAAAAAATAGAGGCAACACTTCCAAACAAATTTATTGAGGTGACCATTACACTCATATCAAAGTCAAATAAAAACATACAAAAAAGAGGTAAATATCCCTGATGAACATACATGCAAAAACCTTCAACAATATACTAGGAATCTTAACAGCACACTGAAAGGATCATTTACCACAATCAAGTCGATACTGTCCTAGCATGCAATCTTAACAGCACACTGAAAGGATCATTTACCACAATCAAGTCGATACTGTCCTAGCATGCAAGGATGGATGTCCTAAACCAGGAACTGTGATACACCTCATCAAAAGAATGAAGGATAAATTATACCATCATATAAATAGATATGGAATAAAGTCTTTAAAATTGAAAAAGCTTCAGAATTAAAATTCTTAGCAGATTAGGTGTAGAAGTAATGGGCCTCAATAGATAAAAGGCCACATTTGAGAAGACAGCAAATGACATCATGCTACACAGAAAATTTCAAAGCTTTTTTTCTTACATCAGGACTAAGACCAGGGCTCTCCTGGGACTACTTCTATTCATCAAAATTACAAGTCCTTGTTAGAATAACTAGTGAAGAAAAATAAATTTAAAATGTATATATCAGAGAAAAACAAGTTAAAATATTTCTCCTTATCTATATGCAAGACATGACATGATCTTGTACATATAAAACCCTAAAAACCGGATGAGAAGCTAATAGAACTAGAATTCAGGAAAGATGTAAGATAGAAAACCAATGCACAAATGGCTTGTGCTCCTTCACCCTCTCAACAGAGTGCCTTCAAGACTCTAGGAAATATGTGGGGCTGGTTCAGAAGAAAATAAGGAAAGAAAACTTGAACTGGCTACACAACTAGGAGATCACTACCTAATGCAACAAGAACCCTGGACGTGTGGTCCCCAGTCTTGGTTAATCCCCATTCATGTTCCCACGTAGCTTTCCCCCAAATGTGACCCCTAGTAACGTGACCCCTATCATGTGGGGTCATGGACCAGCAGTCCCAAGGGTCATATGCATACATCAGCTTTCCAATAACATGATTTTCATAACCTAAACTTAAATATTCCTGAATCATTACTGTTATCTTCATCTAAACACAACCAGTCATGACAGAGATTCTTCTATATCCCAATGTATGAAACTGGATATATAACAAAATCTAGAGAATAAACACTACAAAGGAGGCAGTGCAGCTGCTACACATCCAGCACCAAACTCCCCTGAAGGAATAGAACCTGGGAGCTCTGTCTTTGTTTCTATATTTCATGCTGCTGGTTCCTAGGGACACACACAGATGCTCCACTCTCCCCCAGCAATTGGTCCACTGGATCTAGGTACACACTCTGTTCTTAGGTTATCCTATGATCACTTTGTAGAAGAAATAGTGTCAGATGGAACTTCCATCTCATGAACATGAAGCTCTGTGCTTTTAATTCATCTCAGATTTGATAATTTCTCTTGATTGTCATTACTGGTTTCTGTCAAAGGTATCTCTCATTTTCTTTTTTTTTAATTAAATCTTTATTGTTCAGATTATTACATTTGTTCCTCTTTTCCCCCCATAACTCCCCTCCA
The DNA here is from genome assembly GCF_000412655.1 of Myotis brandtii. Classification (NCBI taxonomy): domain Eukaryota; kingdom Metazoa; phylum Chordata; class Mammalia; order Chiroptera; family Vespertilionidae; genus Myotis; species Myotis brandtii. The sequence continues at coordinate 198,590 of NW_005354207.1, read as the reverse complement.
CCCAGTTCACACCCCACCCTCCTCCCTCACTCCCCACCCACTGTTCTAATCCATAGGTGCACGATTTTTGTCCAGTCTCTTCCCGCATCCCTCTCACCCCTTTCCCCCCCAAGAATAGTCAGTCCACTCCCTTTCTATGCCCCTTATTCTATTATAATCACCAGTTCATTCTGTTCATCAGATTATTCACTTGGTTTTCAGATTCACTTGTTGATAGATGTGTATTTGTTGTTCATAATTTGTATCTTTACCTTTTTCTTCTTCTTCCTCTTCTTAAAGGATACCTTTCAGCATTTCATATAATACTGGTTTGGTGGTGATGAACTCCTTTACCTTTTTCTTATCTGTGAAGCTCTTTATCTGACCTTCAATTCTGAATGATAGCTTTGCTGGATAAAGTAATCTTGGTTGTAGGTTCTTGCTATTCATCACTTTGAATATTTCTTGCCACTCCCTTCTGGCCTGCAAAGTTTCTGTTGAGAAATCAGCTGACAGTCGTATGCGCACTCCGCACCTTAGTATTTTACTTCAGCACTGCGCCTCCTCTGAGTCTCGGTATGCTTTTCTCTTTCCTCCTAGTTGTAGAACTTCCACTCAGCCAGCCTTCCTGTGGTTCTGGGTGATGTCCGTTCCGTCTTTTAGTTGTATTTTTGAAGTGGTTGTTCAAGGCAGCAAACTCTGGCGTTAACCTATGCTGCCATCTTGGTTTCTCCTCTGGTTTTCTTTTTTCGCATCTCTCATTTTCAATCCTTCCCTTTTTCATTTTATGACAATTATCTCTGGTATCTTTGCACAGGTCTCTTAAAGCAGCTGGATCCAATGCAGAAGGCAAATACTCAGATGTGGGAATTTATTTTAACAGACATGCACCCTTGGACATGTCACACCCTGAGGCCATGCCCTTTATATCAACGTCCAACCCTAGAGCTCCCTACATAGTTGGAGGACATGCAAATAGAGCTCCCTGTCCTCATAAAATCCAGCTCAGACCCGACCCTGCAGCTCTGGGACAGGAGCCCAGCCTTTGGATCCCCAGGTATTTTGATTCCCTGATCAGGACTGAAAACAGACAACTCACCATGGGGTTTGGGATCAGCTGGGTTTTCCTTGTGGCTCTTTTGAGGGATAATATATGAAGAACAAGAGACACTTATTATGTGAGTAGGCATGAGTGAGAGAAACATGGATGTGTGAGAGTTTCCTGACCAGGATGTCTTTGTGTTTGCAGGTGTCCAGTTTGAGGTGCAGCTGGTGGAGTCTGTGAGGTGGGGAGTCTTGGTGAAGCCAGGGGGGGTCTCTGAGACTTTCTTGTGCAGCCTCTGAATTCACCTTCAATAACCACTGGATGCACTGGGTCCAATAGGCTCCAGGGAAGAAGCTGGAGTAGGTGGCAGTTATATGGAGTGATGGAAGTCAGAAATACTATGCAGACTCCGTGTAGAGCCGCTACACCATCTCCAGAGACAATGCCAAGAACATGCTGTTTCTGCAAATGAATACCTTGAGAGCCGAGGATATGGCCAGGTATTACCATGGGAGAGACACAGTAATGGGAAGTCAGTGTGAGCCTCAAACCTCCCTAAGGGAGACATGAGGGCCGGGCTGCAGGGTGCGTTCAAGACCCACCTATTCTGAGTTACAGCCACAAGAACAGTTGAAGGTGGTGTTTATGGCTGATTTCTCAGAAGGTCCTTGCCTTCCTCTCACTATAACAGTTTCTCCAAGAGTCTCTTTAGACCCATGGTGCAGTGGCTACCACTGATGACCTTGTATTTTAAAAGATTTACTCTATTAGAAAAATTCTCACATGCAAGCATGTGTTTATCACTTATGGAGGAAGAAAAATGCAGAGGGGTTCGTTAGCCTGCAGAAACCATCAGCACATAATTAAAGTCTGTCCATGAAATGTGGAACCTGGTTAACCTCCCTGCCCTTCAGGAAGGCCCAGAAAATCCACTGGAGATTTCTTGAGCCCCATGTTTCTGACAGATGGCACCTGTGTCTCTCAGTAATGGTCATGTCTTGGTGTCACATCAGAGCTCAGCCGTTGTCTGGGAGTCATGGACAGCTATGTCTTCAGTACAAACTATGGTGGATTTCAGAGTGCAGAGACTGGGACCTGTTCTGTGTGCTCCATGGAGATGGGGTAAGGGAGGTACATTCTCAGGACAAAGTCATTTTATGAATTCTATACAAGATAACATTCTTGTTTTATTTCGTTCTCTTGGATGGCATATAAAATAAACATATGGTTTGAAACCAACTATTATTTCAACACTGACCATACCCTGTGAAGAGCAACAGTTGTATTTCTCAGACCACTTAGTAGAATCTCAAATTAGGAACCAGATTCCAAATTGGCTAGATTGCAAAGACTTTGAAAAAATAATTGATGTAGTAGTGAAAACCTCCTAATGAATAAAAGCCCACAAACAAATGGAATCAAGGGGAATTCCACCAAAAACTCAAAGAAGAATTCATAACTTTTTAATCAATCCTTCCTGAATTCTTCCAAGAATGAAAAGAGACAACACTTCCAAAGAGATTTATTGAGGTGACCATTATACTGATACCAAAGTTAGGTAAGGACACACAAAAATTACAGGTAAGTATCCCTGATAAGCACAAATGCAAAAACCCTCAATAATATATGAGGACCCTTAACACCACATTGAAAGGATTATTTACCATGATCCAGTGAGATATTGAGCAAGAATGCAAGGATAGTTCAATGTTTGTAAACCAGTAAATGCACTACACTCATTCACAGAATGAAGGATAAAGTATACCATCATATAAACAGATATAGAAGAATAATCAACAGAAAACTTTCAGGAGAGAACCCTGATACCTGAACACTGAAATTGGAGAGTGCATAGAGATTGGTAAAAGTTTGGAGGCACAAAAGGGCTGGCTGGGCACCCACAGACAGCAACTGAATTCCCTAATCAAAAGCCCAGGTCTGGATGGATTTACAGGGAAATTTTACCAAACATTCAAAAAAGAACTAACACTTATACTCCTCAGAAAATCCAAGAGGAAGGAATACTTCCAAACTCTTTTTATGGGGCCAGCATTATCCTAATTCCAAAACCAGATAAAGACATTACAAAGAAAGAGAATTACAGGCCAATATCCCTTATGAACATAGATGCTAAAATCCTCATCAAAATCCTAGCTAATCACATCCAGCAATATATTACAAAGATCATACACCATGATCAAGTGGTTTTTATTTCAGGAATGCAAGGCTGGTACAATATTTGCAAATCAATAAATGCGATACATCACATAAACAAACTGAAAGACAAAAATCACATGACCATATCAATTGATGCAGAAAAAGCATTTGATAAAATCCAAAACCCTTTATTGATAAAAACTCTCAGGAAAGTGGGAAGAGAGGGATCATACCTCAACATAATAAAAGCCTTATATGACATACCTATAGCCAACATCATACTCAATGGGCAAAAAATAAAACCATTTCCTCTAAGAACAGGAACAAGACAGGGATGCCCACTTTCACCACTCCTGTTCAACATAGTACTGGAAGTGCTTGCCATAGCAATCAGACAAGAAGAAGAAATAAAAGGTATCCAACTTGGAAAAGAAGAATTAAAACTGTCATTATTCACTGATGACATGATATTGTACATAGAAAACCCCAAAGCCTCCATCAAAAAACTACTAGACTTAATAAAAGAATTCAGCATTGTAGCAGGATATAAAATTAATACCCAGAAATCTATGGCTTTTTATACACCAATAATGAACTCATAGAAAGTGAAACTAAAAAAAAATCCCATTTACCATTGCACCAAAAAAATTAAGATACCTAGGAATAAACTTAACTAAGGAGGTAAAAAACCTGTACTCAGAAAACTACAGGAGGTGAAAAAAAAGAGATAGAAGAAGACATAAACAAAGGGAAGAATATACTGTGCTCATGGATTAGTAGCATCAACATCATTATAATGTCCATATTACCCAAAGTAATCTATAGATTCAATGAAATCCCCATTAAAATATCAATGAATTATTTCACAGACCTAGCACAAATTCACCAAAAATTCATATGGGATAAAAAAAAAAGACCCCAAATAGCCTCAGCAATCCTGAGAAAAAACAACAAAGTTGGAGGGATAACAATATCAGATATCAAGCTATATTACAAAGCCACTGTTCTGAAAACTACCTGGTACTGGCACAACAGACAACATATAGACCAATGGAATAGAACAGAGAACCCAGAAATCGACCCAAGCCATTATGCTCAATTAATATTTGACCTAGGAGGCAAGAGCATACAATGAGTCAAGTTAGTCTCTTCAATAAATGATGTTGGGAAAATTGGACAGATATATGCAAAAAAAATGAAACTAGACCACCAACTTCCACCATACACAAAAATAAACTCAAAATGGATAAAAGACTTAACCCCAAAGGAATCACCAGTAAACAAAATGCAAAATCTTTTTACCAACTCGTCTTTTTACCCCCGATATCCATCTTCAGTAGCAATGGAATCTGCTACTATAAATACAAGTCCCTGGTGTTTATTCAAGATAATCTCATTTACTCTCAGCTGTTGTTTGTGCAAATCCTATAAGGTCTTCTATGCTCAAGCTTGAAAGTGATTTCCCAGGAGACAAGAGACACTGCCCCCCTGAAGATGACGGCATTTATGGACGCAAGGAAGATCTTACTGGAGTTCTTCCCTGTCTCCTTCCTGACATCACAGCACCTGTGCCCTCGGGGCGGGGAATGAGGGGGGGTGCGACATCCCCTGTGGGGTCGCCCTGGGTTTACTGGGGGCCCCCAGTACTGCGGGTCCCCCTTCTGAAGTGTAATGCATAAGGGGCATCGTGACCGCAGCGTGTGTCTGGGTGTTGTGTTTTTCTCTTCTTTGTTATTCTCTTGCAGTTATTGAACCTGTGTGCATGGAATCTAACCTCTGCCACACGTACACCCCTCGATGGGCATTATTGCTGTGTCCTGTAAAGGGTCAGTGAGGCAACTCTCAGAATGCCTGTCAGCCTTGTTTTTCTAGAGCCATGTTGTTGTTTTTAAGTAACTTTTTGAGGGAAACTAGAGGGTGTAGCTGGAGCATTGTTCATGTCCCTGTGCTTCTGTGGGGCCGAGCTGCCCAGCCAAGTTTCAGGGAGACCAAGGCCACAGGGCGGGCTCCTGGGGGAGACACCACTCCTCCAAGTTGGACACCAGGGAACCACCTGTCTGTCCTCTGGTACTAACCTTTCCAGTCTCCACTTTCTACCTTTATCATGTCCTCCTCAAACTTCCTTTATATTTGTTTATATTTAATGTTAACTTTCCTAGGAGCTTAATTGAATTAAACATGCTGGCAATATTCTCAAGTAATTCCATTGTAAACTCTAATTGAATACTTAGTATTTAGAGTCAGCCCCCACCTCCAAGCAAGGGAAGGCTGTTCTGTGGGGTCAGAGGTCGGGGAGGTCAGAGTTCAATGATCTGATATGCTCAATCCAATACTGCTCCAGTGTTCCCAGTGCCGTCTCCATTCATATCAGGGCTTCCCCAGGTTGGGTCATGGAGGCTGCCTCAGCCCCTCCCTCTGAGGACCTGAGCTGGTACAGAACTGATACCACACACACCTGTCACCAGGGCCCCAGCCATGGGCTCCACTCCAGCCATTGAATGAATCAGCTGATTCAGGCGCAGGCTCCCAGGGAGAGGAAGACATCTCTCCTGACCAAAACTCACCCTGTGCCATGGGTGTGCTATGGCTATTGGACGGCCTGTTATGAGAATTTACAAGATGCTGACGTCTGATCCTGACAGGAGATCCCACCTGAGGTCTTCCAGGGCCAGTGACCCTGGGGGGACAGGAGGTGCACCAAGGGAAAAAGGTCATGGGTCCAAGTCTTCCAATGTTACTCACATTTCCTGTCACTCAGAGTCCCCCTGCCCCTCAGATTTCCATAGTCACTCAGCTTTCCCATGTCACCCAGATTTCTCATGTCACTCAGATTCCTTGTCACTTGAAATTCTCTTTTCACTCAGATTTCCTGTCACTCATATTTCCAGTGTGACACAGATTTTTGGGGAGCAGGCAGGCTAGTATGGACAGTGGATGGGCTGATTCCAGGCTCTGGTCCTGGACCTGCATGTGCTTGACGATTCATGGCATTACCTTCCTGAAGACACTGTCAGCCTCCCTGAGCCACGATGCAGACACCCTGTCCCCCAGGAATCCCTCCAGGGCCCTGTCACAGTGCACATCACAGTGAAGCAGGAGGAGAGCACACAGGTGCACATGGGGTTAGAGAGGAAGAATCTCCACCACAGGCAGGACGACAGCCTGCAGAATGTTCTTTCAGTCTCCACAGTCTTCCCCTGAAATGGGTGAGAAGTCCCCGTCCCCAGAAAAGGATGCATCCATAGTTGGCACATTTATGGATCCATGAGATCGAGGCTGGGGCTGCTGTCCTGTCCTGGGAGTGCTCACAGCTCTGGTCCAGCTGCAGAAGAAAGCGTTTCTGTGCAGGTGGGAACCTGTGACTGCTGTCCCTTTGGGGATATGGTGGCAGCTCCCAACTGGCACAGAGATGGTCAGTCTGGCCTGGGCAGAGTCTGCTCCAGTCTCTATTGGATTGAACATGAACAAGGAAAATTGCCTCATTCAAATGCCTGATGAAGGCCAGGTGATGCAGGGACATGGCCTAGGTCTTCCCAACAAACAGGCACAGGCACAGCAGCCTACTCCCCAGAGCGCTGGACAGACTTATCGGGTCCAGAGGAACATGGAGGGACAATGACAGATGCCACGTCTGACAGCAGAGCCAACTGCAGCCGTGAAAGTTCCTGCTGACATCCTAACACCCACATGGAGATGTCCATGCACATCAGGGCTAGAGAGGGTCTCAGGCCGCTGGTAACAGAGTGCAGAGACAGGGGCTGTTGGTGTCACGATAGTGGTCCTGGGCGCAACACAGACCCCAGATGCATGTGACAGACCTGGGGGAACCTGACTCCCCTTAGGTGATGGAGGAGCACCTCCCAGGAGAGGCACGACCTTCTCCATAATAATGAGGACTCTGAGACCACAGGTGGATCCAGCACTGAAGTGGGGGTAACACCAGAGCACAGACGCTCATCCATGCTCTCATCTCACACCAGGGTTCTGCACCCTCACTTGGCAGGTCCTGCTCTGCCCTGGAGTCAGTTCAGGGGAGCAGTGGGAGCCAGTGGGGCAGGCACACCCCAGATGCTGGGATCACTGTTACAAGATGTGGACACTTGGAAAATCTCCAAAACTTCTTATGATTCTGTATTCAGTTACTGAAATGGTATCATGACCAGGATTCTAATCCAGGACACTCTCACCTGCATGAAGGCACTGCCCTCCCTGTAGGTCTCCAACACAGAACTCCCTATACATCAGGAGGACATGCAAATAGGGCCACCTCTGTTCATAAAAACCAGCGCAGCCCTGACCCTGCAGCTCTGGGACAGGAGCCCAGCCCGAGATCCCAAGGTGTTCCCATTCCCTGATCAGGACTGAATATAGAACACTCACCATGGGGTTTGGGTTCAGCTGGGTTTTCCTTGTGGCTCTTTTAAGAGGAAATTTATGAAGAAAAAGAGACACTTGGTATGTGAGTTGATATGAATGATAGTAACTGTGGATGTGTGAGAGTTTCCTCATGAGGACATCTTTGTGTTTGCAGGTGTCCAGTGTGAGGTGCAGCTGGTGGAGTCTGGGGGAGGCTTGGTGCAGCCTGGGGTGTCTCTGAGGCTCTCCTGTGCAGCCTCTGAATTCACCTTCAGTAGTTCCTGGATAACCTGGGTTGGTCAGGCTCCAGGGAAGGGGCTGGAGTGGGTCTCACTCATTAATCCTGATGGAAGTAGCACATACTATGCAGATGCTTTGAAGGGCAGATTCACCATCTCCAGAGACAACGCCAAGAACACGCTGTATCTACAAATGAACAGCCTGAGATCTGAGGACATGGCCGTGTATTACTGTGCAAGAGACACAGTGAAGGGAAGTCAGTGTGAGCCCAGACACAAACCTCCCTGCCAGGGGGAGCTCAGGGTCCCTGAACACAAGGACCATCCCAGCAGCAGGTGCAGTTGGAGGTTTGGGCTGTGTGGTTTCCTCTTCATGTCAGTTTCCCTCAGGGAACCTCTGGATTCCTGATTCTGCACTTACCTCTGACGTCTCTGAGTGAGAAAAGTCTGTTGCAAAAAGGGACAACTTTCATACATGGGCAAACCTCAGACACTCTTGTGCCCAAATAATAACCATCTAATCTTCTGTCCCAGGTCATGCTGCTGACTCAACAGTGTAGCTCAGCTTCTCATGGGTCAGGGTCCCAACAACTCAGCAGCAGGACAGTAATGTGCTGGACAGTGGGCACCAGAGGAGTGTGACCCCAAAACTAGAGAAGAAAGAACCTGGCTTACCATCATGCTCATAGCACCAAGAGTAGGTGACACCAGACAGAGGCAGAGCGACCCAAAGCAGCTTGGTACACATGTCCAGGCCGATGACAAACACACACACCAAGTGAACATGGACTGTTTATTCCATACATAACTGACATCTCTGGGAAGCACAGGAAAGGCCTTCAGGAAGTCAGATCTGCTTTGATGGAGCCAGGAAAGAAGAGTGGCTTGTGGTTTTATTTGTCGAGGTGGTGGCCGAGGGAGAGGATTTCTCCTTCCAGAGGCTTGGGTGGTTTCAATCTCCCAATGACATCTAAAGAAAAAGTCATGATTTTTTATCATATTTCTCCTGATTGGCAGATGGAGAAGAGGCAAGAATAAGCCATCAGTTGTCATCAGTCAAACAAAAATAAAATAAGAGTATGGCAACATATTTTACTTAACACCTCTACAAAAATGAGCAAAAAGATTAGATAAAGTGTCATTATGTGTGTTCAAAAACTAGGTCTACAGAAAATGAGAAGAATAAACATGAGTAAGCAAGTGATGATAATGATGGTGGCGGTGGTGGTGGTGCTGGTGATGGTGATGATAGACTTGGACAGAGATCGTGGTCCAAAGTCTTGGTGGAAACATGTACTTTATCCAAGGTCATCAGTTTTTATTTTATTTTTGTTTATTTTTTAATATATATTTTTTATTTATTTCAGAGAGAAATGGGAGAAGGAGAGAAAGATAGAAACATTAATGATGAAAGAGAATAATTGATCGGCTGCCTCCTGCATGCCCCACACTGGGTATTGAACCTACAATCCAGGTATGTGCCTTTGACCAGAATCAAACCTGGGACCCTTCAGTCCACAGGCTGATGCTCTTTCCACTGAGCCAAACTGGCTAGGACCAATGTCATCAGTTTTTAGAAGGCCTTGTGTCAACTTAGAGTTGGGCATTTGGGGGTTGAATTTTCCAATGACATCTAAAGAGGAGGCATCTGTTTTCTCTTTAGATGAAGTCTCTATAAAAAGTCACTGTGTAGAAAACCACCAGAAAATGAGAAGAATGATTAAAAGTAAGCAAACTGGGGCGGGGGGGGGCAGGGACTGAGTGGGGGGAAGTAATCATCCAAGAAAATTATATGCATATATGTATGGCCCATGGCCACAGACACTGGGACAGTGAAGGCCTGGGGCAGGGCGGGAGCATGGGGGGGGGAAGCAAATGGTGATATTGGTGATGATTAAGATAATGATGATGATGATGATGATGATGATGATGATTATGATGATGATTAAGATGATGGTTATGATGGACTAAGAGAGAGGTCTTGGTCCAAAGAAATTATGTCACAAATACAAACACACCGCCACCATGGCTCCTCCAGTGAGAGGTGTCCACTCTTCCCTGCAACTATTGAGAGATTTCATAAATGGGACCCTAATGAATTATGCAGCTTGGGTGACCCAGGGGGAGACCATGTCAATAATGATCCCAAACATATCCAAGTGCAGATCCCCTGGACCTGGGGAGGTGATACCTTCTAGAACAGAGACACTGTGAGAATGTACATGTAGGAAACAGGGATCCACTTCGCACCAGTTTTCAGTGATACATTCCTTATTCTTCCTCCGGTTATGAGGGTTGGTTCTCCTTGGTGTGTTTATTACTGGTGATTTTCAAAGGCATCTCAGTTATATTATCACCTCCATTTTCTTTTTTAAAAAATTGTTCAAATGTTATTTTGCTGCACAGTATGAGAAATGGACTTTTAAAACAACTGAATTATATGGAACATGAACAGCAAATAAATGAGACCCATGTTAAGTAAAAGTTCAGCTAAATGTCTCAACTTAAGGATATAAGAAGCACACATAAATTTGGATTCCACAGTCTTCTTTAAGAAGTCAAAGTCCTACAAAAAACATTGCTATGAACTGGTCCAGAGCATAACAGCAGATAGGAAAGCCTAACAAGGGGGGTGATCTGTAGCTGGACATTTGTAAACAAGGATCTGAAGTCCTGCCAAGAAGAAGTGAATGTTCTATCAGAAGCACAGCATGACTTGCAAGCGAGTCATGCTGGGTCAAGATTGCACACAATCTTGAGTTCCAGGAACAATTACCTCCCTGAGAAAGACTAAGATTAAATAGTCGTGGGTGTAGAGCAGAAAGGGAGGGCACAGCTGCAAGTTGTCTTCAATACACTATTGTAATAATATAGAACAAAACAAGATTTAGTTGATTAACTGCTGACGCACTAACCTTGTACCAAACCCCAATAAAAGTGATGGTGAGAGTGCAGAGTTTGCTACATACCAGAGTGAGCTGTAGCCCTCTGTCTGGCATCAATCATCCTGTGTGCTCGTCTTACCTCTGTGTCTTTGGTTCATTAAACATCCCTCAACAGTGATCAGGACACCTTTCCTTGGTGCTGCTTTGATGATGTTATCCACATGCAGAATCACCTCTGCTGCTTCAGCTGCATTCAGTAGAACCTGCACTTCACTTGGAAACTTCCTGTGATGCCCAGCACTGCCATCACCAATAGCACCTTCCTTCATATCCAGTCCAGCAGTTGTATTGCCTTCATGATGGGCAGCTCAGGCCTGTGCTACCAGATCTGCACTGTCATAGACGACATTGTCAGGTGTAACAATAAGCAATATTCTCAGTGCTTGAGCTAAGAATCCATTTCAACAGCTTCTTTACCTGGTGTTTATTGGCAGCTGAGCCATCAGCAGCTCAGAACAGCCTCCTCCATAAACTGTTCTAGAAGCCTTCACAGTGTGTGCAAGAACACAAAGGATAGATATGAAAGCTATGGGCTTTTTTCACTTAAATATTACAGAAAATCAATATTGTTCATTAATTTCGCAGGATCCTTTTCTAAGAACTGGTTTCCATGTAGTCCCAATGGCCTTATAAAATGGGATTAGAACCAGGAAACTCCAACAATCCATTTCAGAGAGTGCTATTGACCAGTATCTTTGTTCTTCAAAGAAACTGAAAATTCAGATTTATATGGGAAATATTCTGATTCTTAAATTCTGGCAACTAAAGAAATCACCCATATAATCCCAAAAAAGTACATATCTGAGCCTAATTTATTATAAAGGCCACCAGTTTCTGACTTTCTTTAAATTTCCTATGTACAGGAGATTGTACAATTTTGTCAAAGAAAATTATACAAACACTAGAGGCCCAGTGCACAAATTTGTGCATGGGTGGGGTTCGGCCAGCTGGAGGGAGGGGTTGCAGGAGGTTGGCCAGCCAGCCCCACCCCTGATCGGGGTGTGGGGGCCAATTGGGGTGGTGGGGGCCTATTGGGGGCAGGGTCAGCCAGGTGGAGAGGCCACAGAAGTTTGGCTGATTGGCTCCGCCCCCTATTGGGGGTGCAACATTGGGCGGGGCCAGCTGGGGGGAGGGGCTCCACCTCTGATCCAGCCAGTTCCCAGGCCAGATCGCAGGCCACAGTGGGCATCATAGCAACCAGTCATTCTCTCGGTTCTGGTTATTACAGTGTTCTAGTTGTTGGCTTTATATATATATATATAGATTGCCTGTTAATAAACCAAATTATAAATTAATTGTCTGTTAATAAACAATTTATCCCATGCTTAAGAATACATTCAACTTTCTTCCTCATTTTTTTTTTTCGTTTTCTGCTTGATCTATTTCAGCAACCTTTGCTATAGAATCAACTCTTACATGGAACCGAATATCTTTATTTTGTCTGTATCCATACCAGTATTTTTAATAATAATTTTAGAATTATCAATTTTTTGTTTGATTTACTCCTATTTTTTAATCCAACAGAAAGCCTTCATCTAAATAGGAATCCACCAGACTTCCTTGTAACTTATTGATGACATGAATTGCCTCCAGATTACCAGAGCACTTCAATCCAAGAAAAGTTTCTACAGCTAACTTAATAAAGTGATCTTTGTGATGAGTAAGGTGTTTTGAGGATAATGTTGTTCCTGCCATGCTTATTAAATCTTGTTGGAATTTATCTTCATTAGAACAATGATCAACTGCCGAATTGAACAGAGCCTGTTTTGCTGCCTTTGTGACTTCTCTCCAACCCACAATAATGGTCTGAGGATGAAACCTTTAGAAATCAAAGATTCTGCTTCCCTTAGTCATTCTGCTGCTAAAACAGTAACAGAGGTAGTGCCATCTCCAACTTTATCATCCTGGACCCTTGACATAGCAACTAACACTTTAGATGCTGAATTATCAACACCAATGCTTTTAGAATAGTTGCACCAACACTGGCCACCATAAGAGAGGCATCTCATTCACTGCTTCCCAGAATTGTGTCCATACCCTTGGGTCCCAAGGTGCTCTAGACCAAGACTCCAATTGAGATGGACCAATAAAGGAAGAGAGACGAGCTGTTTCTGCTGTCTTCATCAGCACCAGCCTGGAAGATGTTGACAGGTGCCAGGGAAAGGGATGCTGTGGTTTTGAAGAGGTGGCCATTCACACTTCTCTCTTTCAGCTCAAGGCCTGAGTCCCAGAGGAGAGAAGACAGATGTGAGGCCACACACGCTGCGCAGGGGGTGGGGAGTCGGCCACTCACATTGGAAGGTCTGACATCTATTTTCTTATGTGACCACATCTGATTTTTCCCACAGGGTCTACCACTATCGCTTTAATGTGATCAGTGTCCCTCCACAGCTGCTAATTTCCACAGTGTCACACTCCTTTCCCCAGTAGACTCACTCCTTCCTTCCTGGGAATGAGATCACCTGAGTAACTCATGCAAACCCCCATATATATAGGTACACCTGGTATATTTTCTCCTCTGTGATAAACGGTGTGTACCAGTCTCCATCCAGGCAAACCTTTCCTCTCTGGCCAGGTCGGCCCCGGGCACATCTATAAACACCAAGGGACTGGGGACCCTGATGAGAAAAGCCTCAGCTGTCTGGATGTCAGGTGCTCTCCCCTCTGTGGCCCAGGACCAGGTCAGCCCACATGTCAAGGTTCTCACCAAAGGCCAGCATGTTCTCCTTGAGCTGTTCTTGGGGGATCTTCAAGGACCTGCATCCAGGGGTAGGGTTTATGACTTAATCATCCAACAAGATTATTGACAACCCAGGTGGTAAGACTTTGCACTCTAGGCTTTGTTCATGGAAAAATGGAGGAAATAACGTTTGAGACGTTAAAAGCAAAGAATGAAAATCACCCCCTGCAGAGGTGGGCCTACTTCCTCCTGTCCCAGAGCAAGGAGGGCTGTGCTGTCCTCTCCACTGTGACTTACTCATATGATCTCGGGTACAATCCTAGAATTCACAGGCATGGGGTCTCAGGGGCTGTATTTAAAGGGCCCGGTTCCTGGGCAGGAAACTGTCCTCTGTCCATGGTGACTCTGTGCCATATGCTCACTGCTCCCTGCAGCTCCACTGCCAATGGTCACGGAGGGTCCCAACAAATATCAGAAAACATGTTCCTGAGCTAAACAGGCACTGATGCTGAGTGTGCACACCAGGCCGGGTGACAGCACCTCCCACGTGAAGCTGAGGGCCTGGCACTAGAGTCCTGGGCTGTGGAGGCTTATGATCCTCAGGTTCTCCCCCGAGGCGGCTACATGAGGCCCAGGGCATCCTTGCAGAGAACCACCTGCATACAAGTAGCAGGACTGGGGCTGCCACTCTTTCAAAAATGCCAGGGGAGGCTTCCCTGTGGCAGACATGCCTGCCTAGTCTCAGGAAGCTGGTTCAGATACATGTCCTAAGACTGTGAGGCTCAGAACTACCACTAGGGGGCACTGTCATCTCCACAATCCTGTCCCAGGATGTCTCCTGAGGGGTTTTATGTGCAACCTGCACTGGAGAACCTTAAAAGTCCCACTTTCTGTCCTGATGGAATGTGCCTCTCACTATTCACAGATAAGCTTCCAGAATGTGCAGACCAGCCGCATGCCCCTGAGTCCTGGCCCAGGCACCCTGGTCCACCTGCCCTCTCCATGTGACCACAGGGAGGCAGGAGCCCCCTGGCAGCTCAGACAGGTCCTCAGGGGAAGACATGCAAATTCAGCGCCTCCCCTGCTCATGAAAGCCTGCCAGGCTGGGTCCCTGCAGACCTTGGAGAGGAGCCCTCCTGTGTGAGCACCTCAGTGGCCACACCATGGGGTCTGCACTCATCTGGGCTGTGCTTCTCTTAGCTGCCAAAGGTGTGTCCCTGTGCATCAGGCTCATGGGGACTGGGTGACACAGAGCAGTTCTTAGTCTGCTTCTCTGTTTGCAGGTGGCCTGTGCCAAGTTCAGCTGGTGGAGTCTGGGGGAGGAGTTGTTCCACCCGGGGGGTCTCTGAGCCTCTCCTGCAAAGCTTCTGGATTCACCTTCACTAACTACAGCAACAACTCGGGTCCGCCAGGCTCCAGGGAAGGGGCTGCAGTGGGTGACAGGAGTGAGTTACCCAACTGGAAAGGATCAGTGGTATGCTCCAGCAGTTCAAGGAAGATTCACAATCTCCAGGGACAACCCTACGAACACAGTCTCTCTTAAAATGACCAAGCTGACATCTGAGGACACAACCGTGTATTACTGTACAAGACACAGTGAGGGGAAGTCAGTGTGAGCCCAGACACAAACCTTCCTGCAGAAGTGGCTGTGACCACTAGGGGGCGCTCAGGACACGCTGAGCACAGTGCACATCCCAGGTTCAGGTTTAGATTTTCCTTAAGGTCTGGTTTCCTGTCAGGAGTGGGGTTGCATTTTCCTATCTGAATTACAGAGATTTATTGTAGGAGGAGGAAAACTTTGTCACACCCACAAAAGGCAGAGTCAAATGCCTTTGCTTACTCTTGTCCCTAAATGTCAATTAATCATGAACTCGACCCAGGTCCCCTATATCTATCAAGAGGCTCTAATGACTCAACAGTGCAGCTCACCTGAATGCTGGACACCTTACACCACAAGTATGTGAACCCAAAGCTACAGAAGAAGGACCCTCATTGGTGACGGTTATTGTCTTGTCATCATGTCATAGCAACAAGAGTAGGTGACACCAGGCAGAGGCAGAGGGAGCCACAGCAGCTTGGTACAGATGTGCAGGCTGATGACATACACTCACACCAAGGGGAATGGAATCTTTATTATGCTCATAGTTGAAATCCCAAGGAAGCTCAGGAAAGGCCCTTGAGGAAGACAGACCTACTTTGATGGACCCAGGGAAGGAGACTGGCCCAGGGCTTTTATTTTGGAGAGGTGGTGGGGATGAGGAGGAATTCTGCTTCCAGAGGGTGGTTTCAATTTCATAATAAACATCTAAAAAGAAAACTATGATTTCTTATCCGATTTCCCATGTAAGGGGCAGATGGAGATGAGGCAGCTATAAGCCATCAGTTGTTAGAAGTCAAACAAAAAGAAAATAGGGTATGGCTATGTATTTTACTTAAGAACTATACAAAATGAGGAAAATTGAGATAAGTAGCCCTTGTGTGTGTACAAAAACCAGGTCTAAAGAAAATGAGAAGAATAATTATAAGTAAGCAAATGACAATGAAAATGGTGATGATGATGATGATAATGATGATGATGGTGGTGGCGGTGGTGGTGATGATAATGACAATAGATTTGGAAAGGAATCTTGGTCCAATGTCTTGGTGGGAATCTGTAATTTCCAACCAGTCTATCATTGGCTTTTTCAAAGGCCTGTGTCAACTTACCGTTGACCCATGGGTGTCTCAATCTCCAACGATATCTGAAGAGTAGATGCCTGCTTTCTTTTCTGATAAAGAGGAATTGTGTGTGCACAACCACCATGTCTATAGAAAATGAGAAGAATGTTTATAAGGAAGCAAACTGTGATAATGATGCTGATGATGATGATGATGATGATGATGAAGATGATGGGCTGAGACTGCCAGGACTGACCAGAAGATCCAGAGTGACAGATGAATGGATTACTCTGACACACATTTCTGTGAAAGAAAAGGGTAAGGGGCTCCTTGGCAGGAGGCACCTAAACAGCCCCAATTGCCTGCCTTCTTAGGCTTTTACTGTAACAATAGCCTGAACTAAAATTAACCTCTAGATACAATCAGCAGGGTAAGTATCCTTGAGAAAGCACATGCATCTACAAGGTCTGGTCTTAAAGACTAAACATAGAGATTCTAGTAAAACAGACTTGTTTGGAAAAGTCAAGGCAGGGGCTGCTGCCTTTGGCAAAGTCCTCCAAGAGGCCCCTGACCTTTTGGAGAATCCTCCTTACAGACTTTCAAAACAAGTCCCAGACCTGGTCTAATGGAATGATGGCTCCTCTTACAGAAAAACCTTCACCATGGAACCTCCAGTGAGGAATGTCCACTCTTCCCTGTAAGAATTGACAGATTTATAATGGGCCCCCAATGAATTATGCAGCTTTGTTGATTCATGGTGAGGCCATGTGAGTAATGACCCCAAAGTGTCCAAGTCCTAATTCCCAGCACTGGGAAGGTGTTACCTTCTAGAACAGAGACACTATGAGAATGTGCATGTAGGAAACAGGGTCCCTGCCGGAAGCCGTTCCATCCTTGCTGCTTGACACAGTCGCTGCATGGAAGAAACATCTGCACAGCATATGTTTCAAGGGACCTGGAATACTGTTCTTAATATGTTTGCTCCCCCTCTTAGTGCTATGTGTTTTAACCAGGGACAACTCCCCAAGAAAAGTTGTTTCTCCAGGTGGGGATGTTTCCCTGGAGTTGGGGATTGATGGGACTGGGGATGGGAATGAATCAGTAAAACCCTGTAGTGTTACAGAAATACCATGTACTACTTATGAAGAACTTAGACTAAGACTGTTGGCAATAAACTTGGGACTTGTTGGGCCCATATCCCCAGGGGTCTGCCCACCAGGGAAAGCACCAAAGCTTATACCCCTGGAGACCCACCGACACAGGGCAGTCCCAGGGAAGGCAAGCAGCGGGGCAGGGAGGACATAACCTTTACTGGGTAGGATAATCTCCTTCAGTCACTTCCTTGTAGCTTATCAGTAGAGCAGTAGAATAGTGACCTTGGAATAGCCCTTATAATGGAACACAGAGATTAACCTAGACAAGATTAAAATCAACAGAACTAGGTAGAGACAGGATTTTTGGCAAAGGTCAGATAAGAAACTATGGACATGAAACCAGGAACTGTAGAAGGCCAAGGGAGGACCCAAAATATACCATTATGTCATGCTTATAAATACAGTGGTAACAGGACAATAAAGAAGAGAAAAAGAGAGAACCTGGCTATGCTGATCAACTGAACACTATCTCCATGTCATTCCCTATTCGCCAACTCCGTCCACACTTTTGGGAACCCCTGCACCTGCTGGGGCTGGACCCCAACAGATCCCCTTCCCACTAGTCTGCAGTGACACATTCCTTATTTTTCTTTTTTTAAAATATATTTTATTGATTTTTCACAAAGAGGAAGGGAGAGGGATAGAGAGTTAGAAACATCGATGAGAGAGAAACATTGATCAGCTGCCTCCTGCACACCCTCTACTGGGGATGTGCCTGCAACCAAGGTA
>NW_005354207.1:179519-180606 GCF_000412655.1 Myotis brandtii | reverse complement strand
ACGCTCTATCCACTGAGCCAAACCAGTTAGGGCTCCTTATTTTTCTTGATCCCTGCCTGCATGATCTTTAATGTTCCTACTTCTCACAAACTCCTGTTCCTAATTATTCAGGTATTTCCTATGATGATAAAAGCATGTTCATGATATTCATGGTCCTTGAATATCAGTCATGTCTTTCATGTGACTAGAAACCAGTCCAGCTTCCTCCCTCACCCACTTCCACAGTCACAGCCAGATTTTTTGGGTAGTTTCCCACCAGTGCTCCCCTCTAGTACCAGAACCTGCTCCAGTCCCTGTGGCTCTTGTAGCCAATCCACATGAACCGTGGAAACTTTGAATTTTCTGAGGAATTCTTAGTAAAAGCACCCAAAACAGGACTCATCAAAGAAAGTACTGATGAATTGAACTTGAATAAAATAAAATAAAATAAAATAAAATAAAAAAAACATTTGTCCCACCAAATATTCCATCAAAGGAATCAAATGATAAGCTTAGTGAGAGAATATCTTTCAGAATCATGTGCCTGATGGGAGAATGCATGTATTACACACGAAGGATGTTGTATGTTATGGGGGAGAGCCTGACACCCTCTGACCACAGTGAGCATCCACAGGGACAGGGCAGAGGAAGGTTGGGAGTGAGGATTTCCTGTCAGAATTGAAGTTTTGTTTCCTGTAAGAAAATGTATGCTAGGAATTCTTCAATGTCCATCTCTCTGAATCACAACATCACTGATAACACTAGACTGAGAAAACAGATCAATCTCCTTCTACCAGCATTTCAACGTATGAATCGGGGCTGTACACACACATATGATCACTATTTTCATGTCTTGTGTTTTCTCCATTTAAAACCATGATTATTTCTGATGTAACTAGTTTGGGGTCTCTGCAAACAGAAGCGTGTGCACAGGAAGCTGTATACACAATTATAAATTTGCAGCATCAAGAGTCAGGACTGTTCCACTTGCCTGGGATTGGGGAGTGGTTTATCAGATCAAAGTAACGTGATAAATCTACACAAATAAAAGACAAAGATGCAAATTGACCATACCTTTGCTATGCCTTAAGCCACGCCCACCAGCCAA
>NW_005354207.1:154797-178367 GCF_000412655.1 Myotis brandtii | reverse complement strand
CCCCCCGGAGTGCACAATTTTTTGTGCCCCGGGCCTCTAGTTAAGACATAAAATATTAAAAATGTCTGTTCTTCTTATTTTTTGCACCAGGATAGAAAGTGTTTGTATAACATGAGACTTACAAATTTACAAATTGTGGCTACATTAGGCTTCTGAGATTCAGAAATGGTCAAAACAAATGCTAATCACTTTGGCATCTGTTTGAAAGATGCATGAAAAGGTAAAAGTGTAACCTGCTCATCTAGTTTTTGTTTCCTCTTATGCTCAGAAAGGTGAGCCTCTGCTTTGACCTGAATCCAATGAGTCTCATAACTCATGTGGTCCCCTGTCCCTGACTTACATGCTGAGTGAGATCAAGGGATGAGATGCTCCCACACAGGCCCCAGAAAGACTAGAGTATCCTGAGCCTCAGGCCCTGAAGTTATAAGAATAGGGCTGCGGCACATGCAAATATTTCTTCAAGCTCCAGGGTAAATCTCCTGGGCTGTGCAGGCTCACAGCTCTCCCTCACACAGGGTTGAGCTCCCTGGGAAGGCAGAGCTGTGGTTTAGAAGAAGATGAGGCTGCTGGGTCTTCTCCTGTGTCTGGTGACAGCCCCCCAAGGTGAGGGTCTCAAGGGTCAGGCAGGGGTCATGGGATGTCTGTGACTGCAGGTGACTGACATGACTGATGCTCCTTGTCCCCAGGTGTCCTGTCCCAGGTGCAGCTGCAGGAGTCCGGCCCAGGACTGGTGAAGCCCTCACAGACCCTCTCCCTCACCTTCACTGTCTCTGGATTCTCCCTAATGAGCTATGGAGTGCACTGGACCCGCTAGGCTCCTGGAAATGGCCTGGAGTGGATCAGGGTTATAGGGAGTGCTGGAGATGCATACTATAACCCAATACTGAAATCTCGCCTCAGCATCACCAGGGACACATCCAAGAGCCAAGTTTACTTAACACTGAACAGCATGAGAGCTGAGGACTCGGCCATGTATTACTGTGCAAGAGACACAGTGAGGGGAAGTCAGTTTGAGCCCAGACAAACCTCCCTGAAGGAGACAGCAGGGCTGGGCTGCAGGGGACACTCAGGACACTAGGGGGCGCTCAGGACCCACAGATTCTGTGTTGTGGCCCCAGGAGCATTTGCAGGTGGTGTTTATGGCTGTTTCCTCTGAGGATCCTGGGCTTCCTCTCCATAAAACAGTTTCTCTCAGATTCTCTCTAGACCTGTGGTCCTGTAACTACCACTGGTGGCTTTGTATTATAACAGTTTTATTAAATTAGTAGAGACTTGCTCACATGCACCACAGGGGGCATTTTTCATTTGGAGGAAAAAAAATGCAGAGGGGTTGGTGAGCCTGGGGAAACCGTCATCACACATCAAACTCTGTGAAAATAAAATGTGGAACTTGCGTGAACCTCCCTGCATTCCAGGAAGGCCAACAAGTCTGTTGCAGATGTCTTCAGCCAGAACTTTCCTTCAGATGATGCCCAAGTGTCCCAGCAATGGCCCTGCCTTAGTGTCACCACTGAGCTCAGCCGTGGTCTGGGAGTTGTTCACAGCTGTGTCTCCAGCCAAATCCATGGTGGATTTCAGGGAGCATCGGCTGGGACCTGTTCCTTATGCTCCTAGTGTTGTAGGGAAGGAGGGTGCATTCTCAGGACAACAACACACTTTATGAATTCTATACAAGATAACATAGTTTTATTTCATTTTCATGGGTGGCACATGAAATAAATATGTGTTCTGCCAACAACTGCAATTTCCACACTGACCCAAATGCACTGCCCCTTAGTTCTGTGAGGTGTCCTGCTGGCTGAGTGTAGCCTCTCACAGGAGGAATTGTTAAAAGTGGTGAGAAGACTTATCCCTTTTTCCATTGTTTTCTCTCCATGCACAGAAATCGTCAGTGGATTAACTTTGTAAGATTCTTCAAAAACTCCCTTTATTCTTCAAAGTTGAAAGCGGACATGTGTTTGACTGCTGATTCTCAGGTAGGAGCTGGTCCTGCCCACCACAGAGCCAGCAGAGAGCAGCCCAGGGCTTCAGTTTATAGAGGCCATTCTTACCCTGGGTGGGGACTTCAAGGTGCTCCCCTGTCAGTTCATGTTGCTCAGATCTACCTGTGAGAGGCAGAATTAGGATGCTGGTTAGGCTGTCACTGCTCAGCTCCACGTATGTGCAAGTGCTGCCTACTCGCTATGAAGTTCAACAGTTGTGTTTATCAGTCCTCTTATTTGTTGTTTCAATTAGAAATCTGCCCCTGACTTTGCAGATGGGTATACATTTAAAAAAAATAATTGAAGTAATAACCAAAGCCTCTCAGCAAAGGAAAGTGCATCCCACATGTATTCAAGGGAGAATTCTATCAAAATTTCAAAGGAAAAAACAGTATCTTCTCAATCAGTTCTTCTCAAACACTTCCATGAATTGCAAAACAGGGTTAACTTCCAAACTCCTTTATTGAGGTGACCACTACATTCATACGAAAGCAACATAAGTACACAAACAAAAATGACAGGTCATATCCTTGATGAACATAAATGCAAAAATCCTCAACAATCTTATATAAATAATAATATTCTAATATGTAAATCAACCAAATGGCAGAATGAACGGTGGCTATGACACACACTGGCCACCAGGAGGAAGACACTGGGCTGAGGGACCCTCCCCCGCCCCCCTCACCCAAGTGTAGCAATGTAATGCACTGGGCCTCTAGTATAAGATAAAACTTAACAGCATCTTGAAAAGATTATTTATCATCATAAAGTGGGATATTGTCCTAGAATGCAAGGATAGTTCAACCTTTATAAATCAATAAACTGGATACACGCATCCACAGAATAAAGAAGAAAACTGTATTGTCATATAAAATGATGTAAAAAGGCCATTGAAAATGTTAAAAATTCTCAATACATTTAGTATGGAAGTGGTAAACCTCAACATAATACATGCTGCATTTCAATAGAAAACCGGTAACATTATGCTACATAGAAACAATTTCAACACAATTCTTCTAACATCAGGACCAAGACCAAGGTACCCCAGTGACTACTTCTATTGAACAAAACTGGAAATCCTTGTCAGAGTAATGTGGCAAGAAAAAGAAATAAAAATCCTGTAAATCAGAAAGGAGCCAAGAAATTGTCTCTCTTTATTTCTATGGCAGTAGTTCTCAACCTTCTGGCCCTTTAAATACAGTTCCTCATGTTGTGACCCAACCATAAAATTATTTTCGTTGCTACTTCATAACTGTAATGTTGCTACTGTTATGAATCGTAATGTAAATATCTGATATGCAGGATGGTCTTAGGTGACCCCTGTGAAAGGGTCGTTCGACTGCCAAAGGGGTCGCGACCCACAGGTTGAGAACCGCTGCTCTATGGATATGACATGATCTTAGATATAATAAACCCTGAAGACTTCACAAGGGTAGTTCAAGCTTTATAAATCAGTAACCTGGATACACCCATCCACAGAATAAAGGAGAAAACTGTATTGTCATATAAAAAAGATATAAAAAGGCCATTGAAAATGTTAAAACACCTTTTTGATAAAAATTCTCAATAAATTTAGTATAGAAGTGGTGTACCTCAACATAATGCATGCAGCATTTCAATAGAAAAAATGGTAACATTATTCTACATAGAAAAAATTTCAACACAATTCTTCTACCATCAGGACCAAGACCAAGGCACCCTAGTGACAACTTCTATTTAACAAAACTGGAAGTCCTTGTCAGAATAATGTGGCAAGAAAAAGAAATAGAGTCTGTAAATCAGAAAGGAGCCCATATATTGTCTCTCTTTATCTCTATGGATATGACATGATCTTAGATATAGAAAACCTTGAAGACTTCACAAGAAAATTGATAGAACTAGAAAGGTAACTCTGGAAACATGTAAGGTACAAAATCATCACACAAATGGCTTGTGCTCCTGCACACTCTCAACAAAGTGTCTTCATGACTCTAGGAAATATGTGGGGCTGTTTCAGAGGAAAGTGAGGAAAGAAAACTTGAATGGGCTTAACAACAAGGAGATGCCAACCTTATGAAACAAGAACCCTGGACGTGTGAATCCATCATGTTCCCAGGGAGCTTCCTCCCCGCCCCATGTGGCACTGAGTCAGGTGCAGGTTCCAGTTGATCCTCCCCCCATCATGTGGGGACATGGTGACAGTGGTCCCAAGGGTCACATGCAGATGTCAGGTTTCCAATAACAAGATTTTTATAACCTAAACTTAATTATTTCTACATTTTTATCCAAATTGTCATAAAAATATCTTAGTTTTGATTGAGTTTTATCTATATCCCCAATGTTTGAAACTGGCTTTACTGTTTCTATAGTTCATGCTTCTGTTTCCCAATGATCCACACAGATGCTCCAATCTCCCCCAACACTTGGTCCACTGGCTCAAGGTTCACAGTCTGTTCTTAGTTCATCCCGTGATCACTTTATGTGAAATAAGGCATCGGGTGGAACTTCTGTTTCCTGAACATGACACTCTAGCACTTTAATCTCCCTCTAGTTGTGATGGTTGATCACCTCACTGTGTTAATACAGGTAAACTTCCAAGGTATCATATTTACATCTTTGTCCTTTCTCCTATTTTTCTATTACAATAATTTTCATGCTGGATTAGTACGCCATCTTATCCAGGCAGGCATTACTGATCCCTCACTAGAAATGCCCCCTTGTCCAGGAGATGATTCAGGGAAGCAGTTGGGTCCAATTGGGAGGAGCAGAGACCCAGGTACCAGAGCTAATGCTCATCAGCCATTAGTGCCCTTGGACACACCACACTCTGCAATGACATCCTTTATGTCAGTGTCCAACCCCAGAGCTCCCTATATAGTAGGAGGCCATGCCAATAGGCCCCCCTCTGCTCATGAATTACAACCCAGCCCCAGGATCCCCAGGTGTTCCCATTCCCTGATTAGGAAGGAACACAGACCACTCATCCTGGGGTTTGGATCAGCTGGGTTTTCCTTGCTCAGAACCAGCAGGGGATATTCAGGCCCAGAGTCAGGGCAAGTAGCTGGGAACAGGAGCCATGAGGGGCAGAGGACCATCTGCCCCTTGTTTTGGAGGTTTCCCTTCTCTCCTGGCTGTTCAGTGGCCCAGGACACACTCCCCTTGTCAGCTGTGCTCTAAGTGCCCACATTCTCCCTGAGGACAACGATGGTGCGAACACCATTCTCTTTTCTTAGATGAGCTCTTTCCCATTTCAGGGACCATTCTCTCCATCGGTTCCCTTCTCTCAGACACACTGAGTACACAGGGCACCTCTCCATCCCTGGGAGAGGGATGTGGTTTCCACAAAAAGAAACATCAGGGAAGTCACACCCTGTGTCTGAGCTTATTCTGTCTGCTCTAGACAAGCCCCTATCTACCCCAGGGCATCCCTCCTTCAGACAGGCAAAGATCTGCCCCCAGGAGTTCCCCCGACAGCTGCCCAGGCAGTCTGGTCTCCCTGGGGCAGTGCACCCTCTGGCTCAGCAGGCACTCAGGATGAGGGTGATGGCCAGGGTTTCCCGCTCACTCTCTACAACCCTCAGTCTCCTGGACCAGAACTAGCCCAACGGAGGACCTGACTAAGCTCTCAGAATTCCATGTGGAGCAGAGTGAGAGAGGAGCCCAGAGATGAAACCCTCCGCCACCTGATGGGCAGCCCTTTGTGTGGGTTCTTGAGAGCCTTCTGGGCTCTGCTCTAATGTGTGCTTCAGCTTCCACATGAAGAATCCACATGGATCATAAAAACCACCTGGACAGAGTCCTGGTCTATGCCCACCCCCAGATGTGCCTCCAGTATCCCAGGACAACTTCCCCAAGTATACCCTCTGCCTTCCACTGTCCACATCCTCCCTAGATCTGTCCCAGAACCTGAGCTCCATGGCTAGATCCTTGCTGACTCTCCCCAGCTCTCCCCACAGTGTAAAAAGCAGAGCAGACTCTGTAAAAACCTATCTGCCTCCCTTTATCCACCAGAACCCCTCTCACGGGTCCATCCACCTGTTGACACCCCAGGACAGCTCACAGACAGTATACCTGAAGCTGAGCCAGGACATGGTTCCAGAGATCCCAAGGATCACATGCTGATATTGAGGTTCCCATTAACAACATTTTCCTGACCTAAACTTAGTTATTCCTAAATTATTACCCACATCATCCCCTAAACTCACTGGGTCATGATAGAGATTCTTCAATATCCCAATGTATGAAACTGGATCTAGAACAGAGTCTAGAGAATAAACACCACACAGGAGGCTGTGCAGCTGCTACACATCCAGCACCAAACTCCCCTGAAGAAACAGGACCAGGGAGCTCTGTCTCTGTCTCTATAACTCATGTCTCTGGTTCCCAGGGACCCACACAGATGCTCCTCTCTCCCCCAACACTTGGTCCACTGGCTCTAGGCTCACACTCTGGTCTTAGTTTATCATCTGATCACTTTGTAGGGGAAAGAGTGTCATATGGAACTTTCTGTCTCCCGATCATGAACCTCTTGCACTTTTACTTCTTTCTTAGATTATGAGTGTTGATTTCTCTTGATTGTCATTGGTGAAAGTCAAAGGCATCTCTAATTTTAAACCTCCTCTTTTCCTTTTTTTTAAAAATATATTTTATTGATTTTTTTACAGAGAGGAAGAGAGAGGGATAGAAAGTTAGAAACATCAATGAGAGAGAAACATTGATCAGCTGCCTCCTGCACACTCCCCACTGGGGATGTGACCACAACCAAGGTACATGCCCTTGACTGGAATCAAACCTGGGACCCTTGAGTCCGCAGGCTGATGCTCTATCCACCGAGCCAAACCAGTTAGGGCCTCTTTTTCTTTTTAGGTAATTTTCTCTCCTGGGACTTTGTACAGGTCTCCTGCAGCAGTTCAGTCAACTGGGGGAGGGCACAGGTCCAGATGTGGGGAGGCATGCACCAGTGAATGGGCAATAGTGGACATGTTACACACAGGAACCATGTCCTTTACATCATTGTCCAACCCAGAGAGCCCTATATAGCAGGAAGACATGCAAATAGGGCCCCCTCAGCTCATAAAAATCAGCCCAGCCCTGACCCTGCAGCTCTGGGACTGGAGCCCAGCCCCGGATCCCCAGGTGTTTCCACTCTCTGATCAGGACCAAAATCAGACCACTCACCATGGGCTTTGGGCTCAGCTGGATTTTCATTGTTTCTTTTTTAAGAGGTAACTTATGGAGAACAAGAGACTCTGTGCACATGAATGAACAGGAGTGAGAGAAACAGTGGTTATGTGAGAGTTTCCTGACCAGGATGTCTTTGTGTTTGCAGGTGTCCAGTGTGAGGTGCAGCTGGTGGAGTCTGGGGGAGGTTTGGTGCAGCCTGGGGGGTCTCTGAGACTCTCCTGTGCAGCCTCTGGATTCATCTTCAGTAGCAACTGGATGAGTTGGGTCCGCCAGGCTCCAGGGAAAGGGCTTGAGTGGGTGGGTATAATTAGTACTGATGGTGGTACCACAAACTATGCAGACTCTGTAAAAGGCCGATTCACCATCTCCAGAGACAACGCCAAGAATACGCTGTATCTTCAAATGAACAGCTTGACAGCCAAGGACACGGCTGTGTATTACTGTGCAAAACACACAGTGAGGGGAAGTCAGTGTGAGCCCAGACACAAACCACTCTGCAGAAGATGCTTTGACTACCAGGGGGCACTCAGGGTCCCTGAACACAAGGACCATCCCAGCAGCAGGTGCAGTTGGAGGTTTGGGCAGGTTTCCTGTGTGATTTCCTCCCCATCTCACATTTCCCTCAGGGAACCTCCCTGGATTCCTGATTCTGTTCTTACCTCTTAAGTCTCTAAGTTAGAGAGTCTGTTGTAAACAGAGACAACTTTCTCACGTGGACAAGTGGCAGAGAGTCTCTTTCAGACACCCTTGTGCCAAGTACCAAATAATAATCAAATCTTCTGCCCAAGTCAGCTAAACCAACCAAGAGGCTCTGCAGACTCAACAGTGCAGCTCGGCTCCACACATCTCAGGGCCCTGTCAATCAGCAGCAGGACACGTATGTGCTGCCCGTGGACACCAGAGTCTTGTGACCCCAAAGTGAAAGAAGGACCCCAGGTGGTGGAGGTCATTGACTTGTCATCATGCTCATAGCACTGAGAGTAGGTGACACCAGGCAAAGGCAGAGGTTCCCACAGCAGCTTGGTACAGACAACGAGGCTGACGACAAACACACACCCCAGGGACAGGGAATGTTTATCGTGCACATACCTGAAATCTCTGGGAAGCACAGGAAAGGTCCTTCATAAGACAGACCTCCTTTCACAGAGCCAGGAAAGGCTATTGGCTCAGGGCTTTTATTTTGTGAGGTGAAGGGGGGGGTTCTGCTTCCAGGGGCTTGAGTGGTTTGAATCTCCCAATGACATCTAAAGACAAAACCATGGTTTCTCATCAGCTTCCTCCAGCATGGCAGGTGGAGAAGAGGCAAGAATAAGCCATCAGTTGTCAGCAGTGAAACAAAAATAAAATAGAGTATGGCTACCTTTTTTACTTAACAACTATACAAAATGTGCAAAAATTGAGATAAAGTGTTATTAAGTGTGTTTGAAAACCAAGTCTACAGAAAATCGAAATAATTCCATAATTCTAAGTAAGCAAATGAGGATGATGATGATGATGATGATGATGATGATGATGATGGTGGTGATGATGATGATGAAGGTGGTGATGGTGATGAAGGTGGTGATGGTGATGAAGGTGGTGATGGCGATGAAGGTGGTGATGGTGATAAAGATGGTGATGGTGGTGATAGAATTAGACAGACATCGTGGTCCAATGTCATACAAGGTCACCAGTTATTAGAAAGCCTTGTGTCAATTTAGAGTTGGGTCTTTGGGGTTTCAATTTCCCAATGACATCCAAAGAGGAGACACCTGCTTTCCTTTCCTATAAGAAGTTGTTGTGTGTGGGAAAACCACAATGTCTATAGAAAATGAGAAGAAAAATTATAAGTAAGCAATTGGTGATGATGGTGATGATGATGATGAAGATGATGCTCAATGGGGGACAGGAGGGACTTATGTAAACTTCAAACAATACAGATTTTGTGAAAAAAATCACACACACATAATAAAAAATGATGACTACCAATTGAGACAAGGATTTGATCTAATGAGATGATGACTCCTCACACAGATGCAACATCACTATGGCTCCTCCAGTGAGGGGTGTCCACCCTTCCCTATAAGTGTTGACAGATTTCATAAATGGCACTCCAATGAATTATGCAGCTTGGTGATTCAGGCTGAGACCAGATCAGTAATGACTCCGAAGTTGTCCAAATGCAGATCCCCTGGACCTGGAAAGGTGTCACCTTCTGGAACAGAGACACTGTGAAAATATGCATGTAGAAAACATGGATCCTCTTCCCACCAGTGTGCAATGACATGTTCCTTATTTCTCTTGATCCCTGCCTGCATGACCTTTAATGGTTTTATCTCTAACAAGCTCCTGCTCATCATTATTCAGGTATATCCTACGATGATATAAGCTGTTTTTATCATGCCCTGTACTTCCTTCTAGGCTTTCACTGGAGAATCTTTCAAGCCTATGTATAGTAACCCCCTGTCCATGAAAATTAGGCATATTTCTATCATGTGAATTAACACAACTCCAGCTTCGACCCCTCACCAAGTTCCACAGTCACATCCCGATTTATGGGTAGTTTCCCAGCAGTGCTCTCATCTGGTACCAGAACCTACTCCAGTCCCTGTAGCTGCTGTGGCCAATCCATATGGACAGTGGAGGCTCAGCATTTTCTGGGGAGTTCTCTGTTATGTCACCCAAAACAGAACCTATCAAAGAAAATTCAGATGAATTGATCTTTAATAAAAGTAAAAACATTTGTTCAAAAACTAAAAGTGTTTCCCTTAAGAACAGAAACAAGACAAGGATGTACACTTTCACTACACTTATTCAACATAGTACTGGAAGTTCTAGCCACAGTGATCAGAAAAGAAGAAGATAGAAAAGGAATCCAAATTGGAAAGGAGGAAGTAAAACTGTCATTATTCGCAGGTGACATGATATTGTCCATAGAAAACCCTAAAGATGCCTCCAGGAAACTACTAGACTTAATAAATGAGTTCATCAAAGTAGCATGATACAAAATCAACATCCAGAAAACAATGGCATGTTTATACACCAATAATGAACTCTCAGAAAGAGAAACTAAAAAATCAATCCCATTTACCATTGTAACAAAAAAAATAAGATATCTGGAAATAAATTTAACCCAGGAGGTAAAAGACCTGTACTTGGAAAACTACAGGACATTGAAAAAAGAAATAGAGGAAGATACAAACAAATGGAAGCATAGACCATGCTCATGGATTGGAAGAATTAACATCATTAAATGTCTATGCTACCCAAAGTGATCTACAGATAAAACTAAATCCCTATTAAAATACCGATGACATACTTCACAGAACAAATACTCCATATATTTATATGGAACCATTAAAGATCCCGAATAGCTGCCACAATCTTGAAAAAAAAGGATGAAGGAGGAAGGATCACAATACCGTATATCAAACTATACCACAAAGCTATTATAACCAAAGCAGCCTGGTACTGGCAAAAGAACAGGCATATAGCCAATGGACTAGAACAGAAGCCCCAGAAATTGATACACAATGTTATGGTCAATTAATATTTGACAAAGGAGGAAAGAACATACAACGGAGTAAAGACAGTCTCTTCAACAAATGGTGCCGGGAAAACTGGGAAGACACATGCAAAAGAGGACACCAACTTACATCATACACAAGAATAAACTCCAGATGGATAAAAGATTTAAATGTAAAGCATGAAACAATAAAAATCTTAGAGGACAACTAAGGCTTGGGGTTGGGGGAGGCAATAAAGGAGACAGATATCTGTAATACCATCAACAATAAAAAATACATATTTTTAAATTTAAAATGTTTGTCCCACTGAATATTCCATCAAAGAAATTAAATGACAAGTTTAGCAAGATAATATATTTCTAAATCATGTGCCTAAAGGAAGAACATATGCGTTACACATTAAGGCGATTGTATGTTATGGGGAGAACCCAGCACCCTCTGACCGCAGTGACCATTCCCAGGGACAGGGCAGAGAAAGGCTGGGAATAAGGGATTCCTGCCAGGGTTGAAGTTTTGTTTCTTGTGAGAAAATGTATGCTAGGAATTCTCCAATTTCCCAAACTCTGAACCCCAACATCAATGATAACACTAGACTGAGAAAACAGGTCAATCTCCTTCCATCATCATTTCAACATATGAATGATTCTGAGTTGTACACTGCTTTTATTTCTTGTCTTTTCTCCACTCAAAGTCATGACTATTTCTGATGGAACTATTTGGGGACTCTGCCATAGGCCATGGGCTTACATAAAGGAAGAGTTTGCACAGGAAGCTGTAGACATGGTCACAAAATTTCCAACAAGAATCACGAATGTCCCACCTTTCTTACTTGTAACTGATGTCGGTGGTATTAACAACAACAACAGCGACACTGTAGCACACAGACGAGCCACCCCTCATGAATACCCCACACTCACAGGAGGTGCTTGTCCCTCTGAGGACAGGAGGACTGTCCCCAAGGGACTCCACTCCTGTGTCCCTAAGAGGAGGAGCCCATGCAAATGGGGAGCTCCTTGTGCTGATAAGCCTGGCCCAGGCCCTGTCCCTGCACCTCTGGGAGAGCAGCCCCACCCCCGGGACCTGCAGTCTCCATTCACTCCAGGAGTCAACCCAGAGGAAGCACCATGATGTGTGGGCTGAGCTGGGGACTCGCTTTGATGCTCTTACATGGTAACATCATGGAGAAGCTGGGGCCTTGTGTGTGAGTGTGAGTGTGTGTGTGTGCCTGCTCCTAATGACAACTCTCTTGTCTGCAGGTGTCCAGTGTGAGGTGCAGCTGGTAGAGTCTGGGGAAGGCTTGGGGAAGCCTGGGGGGTCTCTGAGTCTCTCCTGCAAAGGCTCAGGATTCATGTTCAGTGACTATTATATAAGTTGGATCCGGCAGACCCCAGGAAAGGGATGGGAGTGGATAGGTTTCATAAGGAACAAAGCCAACGGTCACACCACGGAATACGCTGCATCTGTTAAAGGCAGAGTCACTATCTCCAGAGATGATTCCAAAAGCACTGCCAACCTGCAAATGAGCAGCCTGAGGGAAGAGGACACGGCCATGTATTACTGTACAACAGAGGCACAGTGAGGGGAAGTCAGTGTGAGCCCAGACACAAACCCCCCTGCAGGAGAGGCTGTGACCACCAGGGGGCGCTCAGGACACACAGACTTTGTGTTGCAACCCAGGAGCAGTTGGAGGTGTTTATGGCCTTTTCTTCTGAGGGCTCTGGGTTTCGAACTCATATAACAGTGTATCCAAGAGTCTCTCTAGACCTAAGCCTCTGTGACTACCACTGATGGCTCTGTGTCTTAACAGTTTTATTATGTTAGTAGGAACACCCTCACATGCAGCACAGGCGAAGTTTCATGTTTATAGGAAGAGAAATGCAGAGGGTGAGGGTTCAACGTGGCTTGGATGTAGGTGGACTTATGCTCACCTCCTCCCCACAACCAACTGGAAATTACAACTACATTGGGGGTCATTCACCCTGAATTACCAACTAAAGGCTATCTGAAGAGGAGACATTTAACCAAGCTGCCGGGAGAAGGCACCTTGAAACTGGAAGGAAGGGGGGCACTGAAAAGGAATTGGCCCCTCTCCCCTGGTTGGTAGGCCAAGGTGATGGAGGGAAAGCACAGCTGCAGAGGTTCCCCTGAGAGGTGTGAAGCCCAGACCCAGACCAGGACCCACCTGCAGTTCAAGAGGAGTGAATAGGCACTCACATAGCACCCAGCTGTGAAATGCAGGAAGGTTTCTGTCTGCAAAGGAGAGGCAGATTCACTGGAGACAAAGCCACCCCTTTAAAGGGCCAACAAGTAATATGTGTGCTAGAAACCATTCATGCTGTGCTCCAAGGGAAGGAGGGCAGTCAGAATGTAGCTACCTTAGGTGAGTCAGGATGGGTGGCTTATGGGAGGGAGTAGGGGGAAGAGCCAGCAGGACCCCTGTACTGGGCCCTCCTCCATAACCAGCAGCCATCTTCCTTGGGGAGAGCAATCCCCACCCAATGGCATCAGCCTGGGGAAAGCAATCCCCCACCTCTGGAACCTGTCAGCTCACTCTGAATCTTAGGCCTTGCTGAGGAGTCAGGGGGCATAGGCCTGGGCGTAGACATCCGGGCATCTCAGGAGGTGTCAGAGCCTAGCTTTGGTGAGGCCATTGACCCACTTTCCCTTGAAACTCACTGGTGCAAGTTCCTCACAGGAGATCTGATAGAAACAGCATCCTGGCTTCTAGGAGATCCCATCTCTGGTCTCCACAGGCCCCACCTGCCTGACCCCCAGGGGTTCCAAGGTACCAAGTTCAGAAATAAATCAGGGAAAAAATCAGAAAGGTGGCTCTGGAGCAGGGGAACATACCCACCATCTTTCAGGAAGTCTGATGGGCTACTCCCCCTTAGGGATATCCTAGAGCCCATTCTCCTGATTCCACCTGAGACTCTTTCAGAGACTGAGTGCTTCCAGTGACTGAGGTTAACAACCAGCTTTCAGGCGGAGGAGGATCAGGGGTGCCTTGGGAAATTTCCTGACCCAACTCTGGGTCCCATGGTGGGAAACACCAGCCTTGGAGCTCAGCTTGGTCCTTCCTTTGCACAGCCAAGCCCAGCAGAGGCACCACAAACTCTGGGTCACTTATATCTTCAAACTGGTTGCCAAGGGCTAGGCATAGACAGCACCTAATATCAACCTGCACCTCCCAGAGAAACTCCCAAGAAGCCCTAAGTCAGCACACCCACTCACCATCTTCAGACAACATTGGAGCACCATCCAAGAAGATTCACACACAGTATATCCAAAGGGAGATCGCAGTAGGCACTACATCCTCTGCTGAGCCAAACCCCAATTTTTCTTTTGTCTTACTTATATTATGTTTTCTTTTCTATTTTTTTATTTTCTTTTATACTTTTTATTTTTCACTTTTTCTTTCTTATTTGACTTTTTTCCCCATTTTAATTCCTTATTTTTCTTCTTTCCTTTCATATTTTTTACTTTTCTTTTTCGCTATACTTTTTTCTTTTCTTATTCTTTTTTTTTCTTTTTTATTGTTGTTTTTGCTGGTGGTGGTTTTTTCTGTTTTGTTTTTGTCAACCCCTGTACATTAGATTTCATGATGTGGTGTCGTTTGAGCCTCACAGTCAGCCAATCTGAGGGTCAATGCCAGCCATGAATGGGCCAACAGAAATCAAGACACAATTACAACAGCAGGGCCCACATAACCCACATAGGGACATTCCAGAGCATTCAGCTCCAGACATCAAGGGAGTGCACAAGGATACCTGCTACATAAGGCCTACCCACAAAGACTGGGTGTCATAGCAATTCTGTCTGGTACATAGAAAGAAATACAAAGAGATAGCCTTGTTGGGGAGAGAAGGAAACAGGCCCCAGAACAAACAAGAGTAATCTCCAGAAAATGAACTAAATTAAATAGAGACAAGCAATTTCTCAGATATAGAGTTATAAGTAATGGTTATAAGGATGCTCAATGAACTTAGAGGGGACTACAATAGCATGAAAAATTACATAGAAACTATGAATAAGAACCAGTGATAAATGAACAATGCCATATCTAACATCAAGCATGGGGGGGGGTAGAGGGGGAGACATATGTACTACTATTTGTAGTACCTTAAACAATAAAAAAATAAAAAGAATACACGGGAAGGAATAAATAGTAGGTTGGATGAAGGAGGGCGGAAGAGCCAGCAGGACCCCTGTACTGAGCCCTCCTCTATAACCAGCAGCCATCAGAAATGCACAGAGAAAACAATTGAAAAGAATGAGGATAGTTTTAAAGAATTTTGGCACAACATGGTATGAAACAACATCTGCATCATAGTAGTATCAGAAAGAGTAGACACAGAGTAATTGATCAAGAACCTATTTGATAAAATAATGACTGAAAATTTCCCTAAACTGGTGAAGGAAAGACACAAATCCAGGAAGCACAGAATCCCAAATAAGATGAACCCAAAGAAGCCCATAACATCATGATTTAAATGACAAAGTTTAAAGACAAAGAGCGCATCTTAAAAGCAGCAAAAAGAGAATCTTAAAAGCAGTTAAGTACCTACAAGTCAGTTCCAACAAGACTGTCAGCTGATTTCTCAACAGAAATATTTCAGGCCAGAAGGGAGTGGCAAGAAATATTCAAAGTGATGAAGAGCAAGAACAAACAACCAAGAGTACTTTACCTAGAAAGATTTTTAGAATTGAAAGAGAAATGAAGAATTACCCAGACAAGAAAAAGCTAAAGTAGTTTGTCACCACCAAACCAGTGTTACAAGAAATGATAATGGGTCTGCTGGAAGAAAGTGAAGGAGGAGGAGGAAGAGTAAAAGAAGAAAAAATGCGGAGATAAAAATATAAAATGGCAATAAATGTGTACCAATAAGTCATCACTTTAATTGTAAATGGCTTAAATGCTACAATCAAAAGACTTACTGTAGCTGATTAGACAAGAAAGCAAGTCTCACATATATACTGTCTATAAGGGCCACAACCCAGAATGAAAGAACACAGAGATAAAAATAAAGTGATGAAAAAAAGAAATTTCATGCAAATGAAAATTAAAAAAAAATAATGGTGGCAATATTAAATCTGACAAAATAGACTTTGAAATAAAGACTACTAGTATAGTAAGAGACAAACAAAGTCACTACATAATAATCAAAGTATCAATACAACAAGAGGATATACCTCTGCTAAAAATATATAAGCACAGCATAGGCACACCTAAATATATAAAGCAAATCTTGAACCTGGACAGTGTTGCTCAGTGGTTGAGTGCCAACCTATGAACCAGAAGGTTACAGTTGGATTCCCAGTCAGTGCATATGCCTGGGTTTCAGGCTTGATCCCCAGTAGAGGGTATAGAGGAAGCAGCCGAGTAATGACTCTCTCTCATCATTGAAGTTTTTATCTCTCCCTTCCACTCCAAAATCAATAAAAAATGCATTTTTAAAAAGCAAATCTTGAAGGATGTAATTGGAGAGATTGACAGTAATGCATTTATTGTAGAGGATTTTAACATTCCCTTGATATCATTGGATAGATCTTTCAGATAGAAAATCCACAAGAAAACACATATTTTCAATGACATACTAGAGAAGATGGAATTAATTGTTATATTCAGAGCATTCCACCCCAAAACAGCAGAATGTACATTCCTTCCAAGTGCACATGAAACATTTTCTAGGATACACAATATGTTAGTGCACAAAAAAATCTAAATAAGTTTAAGAAGATTGAAACCATTTCAAGCATCTTCTCTGTCTATAATGGTATGAAATTAGAAATCACCACAAAAAAAACATAAACACACAAGACATTGAGTTGAAGAAACATGTTACTGAAGAATGAATGGGTTAACAAGGAAATCAAGGAAGAAATCAAAATGACCTTAAGACAAATGAAAATGAGAGCACAGCAACCCCATTCTATGGGACAAAGGAAAAGCAGTTATAAGAGGGGAATCTGAATCATCACAAGCCTACCTCAGGAAACAGGAAAAAAGATAAGCATTCTAACTCTACACTTAAAGGAACTGGGATAAAAAACCTGAAGTGAGTACTAGAAAGGAAATAATAAAGACCAAAGCAGAAATAAACAAAATACAGTCTAAAGAAATCTATGAAACCAAGAGCTGCTTATTTGAAAATATAGACTAGATTGATGTACTTTTAAATAAATGTATCAAGAAATAAAGAGAGATGACACAAATAAATAAAATAAAAGAGAAGTAGCAACTAACACCAGAGAAAAACAAAGGATTGTAATAAACTACAATGAACAACCGTATACCGATATAATGGACAACCTGGGAAAAATGGATAAATTCCTATAAACATATATGCTTTCAAAACTGAATGAAGAAGAGTCAGAAAATCTAAATAGACCAAATTAACCTAATGAAATCGAAGCAGAAATGAAAAACCTCCCAGCAAACAAAAGTCCTGGACCAGATTACTTCACAGGTGAATCTCACCAGACATTCAAAAGAGGCCGAACCATTATCCCTCTCAAAATATTCCCAAAAAATTCAAGAGAATGGAAAACTCCCAAGCTGCCTTCCACTGTTCACATTCTACCTACATTCGTCCAAGACCCAGAGCTCCATGGCCAGAGCCCTGCTGACTCCCCCAGCTCCTCCCAAAGTGTCAAGGGCAGAGGAGACCCTGTAAAAACTCACCTGCCCCTCTTCATCCACCATCACCCCTCTCACAGGTCCATTCATTTGTGGACACCCCAGGACAGATCACAGACAGGAAACCTGAAGCTGAGCCCAAACATGGTGACAGGGGTCCCAAGGGTCACATGCAGACATTGAGGTTTCCAATAACATTATCCTGACCTAAACTTAATTATTCCTAAATCATTGCCCACATCTTCCCCTAAACACACCTGGTCATGACGGAGATTCTTCTATATCCCAAATGTATGAAACTGGATCTACAACAGAGTCTAGAGAGTAAACACCAAAAAGGAGGCTCTGCAGCTGCTACACATCCAGCACCAAACTCCCCCGAAGAAATAGGACCTGGGAGCTCTGTCTGTGTCTCTATAGCTCATACTTCTGGCCCCCAGAGACTCACACAGATGCTCCTCTCTCCCCCAGAAATTGGTCCATGGCTCTAGGATCACACTATGTCCTGAGTTTACCCTCTGATCACTTTGTAGGGGAAATAGTGTCAGATGGAACTTCCCATCTCCTGAACTTTTGGTTATCAGATTTGAAGGTTAATTTCTCTTGGTTGTCATTACCGGTGATTGTCAAAGGAATCCAAGATTTTCATTCCTTCTATTTTTTTGTACAGGTGACCTGGAGCAGTTGGATTCAGAGGGAAGTGCACAGGCCCAGATGTAGGAAAGTATCCTATATAATAAAAGCCCAATGACCAAACAACTGAAAGACCTGAAGGACTGTGTCCCCTCTCCCTGGCCGGCCCCGCCCCTGATTGGCCCACAACCTCCTAAATCACTGCCTGGCTCCCTGGTGCATGTACATTTAGGGAAAGCACAAGAAAATAATTATCAGTCCCTTCTGTCCTCGACGAGAGTCTCCAGAGGGCTCTGCAAACCCTACAGCCAAGGTGTGGATTTCTCCCTCCATGGCCTGCAGCCTCAGGAGACCTTCCAAGTTAGCCAAAAAGGTGACATAAGCATCACCAGGATAGCAACCCTTTGCTGAGCAATGCAGAGAATTTAGGTGGGGATTTTGTGAAATTTCCGCACCTTGCAGATTAGGTGAGATTTCAATCTCTCTTTAAAAGTGGCAGCAACAGGAGCAACAGTGAAGGATAGGCACATTCAAAAACAAACAAAAAAAACTTTTAAACAAACAGACATGAAGATCATATTGGGAAATTGAGGGCAGAGGCCCGATAAGAACTCAAAAATCATTAAAGGGCCATCATCCGTCTTGATAAACATTTGCAAACAACACAAAAACAACTTCATCTCATGGCACGTGAAATGCAAGACAGTTCTGTTGTGGGTTTTCTTTTGGCCATCCTTAAAGTATAATTAGATCCAGCTGGAGGAAAGCTATAGCTTCCAGCAATTGATCCCATGGCGGGCCCTGCCTGATGGGCCCCCATCAGGGTGAGCCCGCTGGATCCCACTCATGCATGAATTTGTGCACCTGGCCTCTGGTTTAACCATAAACATGCCCTTGGACATGTCACACTCTGGGAAAGTGTCATTTGTATCAACATCCAACCCCAGAACTTTATATATAGTAGGCAGACATGCAAATAGGGCCCCATTTGGTCCTAAAAATGAGCCCAGCCCTGACCCTGCAGCTCTGGGACAGGAGCTCAGCTGCAGGATCCCCAATTGTTCCCATTCCCTGATCAGGACTGAACACAGACCACTAACCATGGGTTTAGGCTTGACTGGGTTTTCTTTGTGACTCTTTTAAGAGGTAATTTAGGGAGAACAAGAGACACTGAATATGTGAGTGGATATCAGTGAAAGAAACAGTGGATGTGTGATAGTTTCTGATGAGGGCGTGTCTGTGTTTGCAGGTGTCCAGTATGAGGTGTAGATGGTGGAGTCTGGGGAGGCTTGGTACAGCCTAGAGGGTCTCTGAGACTCTCCTGTGCAGCCTCTGGATTCACCTTCAGTAACAACAAGATGCACTGGGTCCGCCAGTCTCCAGAGAAGAGTCTAGAGTGGGTCTTATTCATTAGTGGTTTTGGTGGTAGTACCATATACTAAGCCAACTCTATGAAGTGCTGATTCACCATCTCCAGAGACAATGCCAAGAACATGTTGTATCTTCAAATGAACAGCCTGAAAGCCAAGGACACGGCCATGTATTACTGTGCAAGAAACACAGTGAGGGGAAATCACTGTGAACCCAACACAAACCTCCCTGAGGGAGGGACAGGGATGGGCTACAGGGGGCATCCAGGACACCAGTGGGTGCACAGGACCAGCACAGACCCCATACCAGGAGCAGGTGGAGAGTTGAGCAAAGACACAGTTTCCTGCTCTGTCTTAAATTAGGTTTGCTCCAAGGCTGAGCAACAGAGCACACAGAAAGTCCTTTCCAATGTCTTGTTTTAGGAATTGTATTTGTGAACAAAAAGGGGTATCTGTAGTTAATGTGGCCAAATTGAGTGACTGAAAGGAACCTCACAGGAGGCTCTGATCATAAATTCCTACCTGGGCAGTCCTGGTTGGTAGGCAGGCCCCAGGCCTATAACTTCTTTACTAAAGGGTTTATCTTTATCTTAAGCAATGCCATCCATTGCTCCTATGCATCTGGGTTAACACACCTTTGAGATAAGCATGACCACCCTCAGGAGAGCACCTCCTGGTAACTGTCCTTTCATCCAGTCCCTGCCTGGCTCTCTCCCACCTCCATGACATCTTCCTCACCTTCCCTCCTTAACTTCAAATGCACAAACACAGCTGCAAACTGTTATTCTCCACAGCATTTGATGTCTTTTCTCCAACAGTTGTCATCCACTGGGCTTAAATAAAATCTTATAAAACATTCTGTATGTGTTTGGACATTTCTTACATCAACATATTGTCTTGTCTTCATTTAAAACATACATGACACATTCATATTTGCAGATGACATGATACTATACGTAGAAAACCCCAAAGACTCCATCAAAAAACTACTAGACCTAATAAATAAATTCAGCAATGTAGCAGGATACAAAATTAACACCCAGAAATCTATGGCCTTTTTATACACCAACTAGAGGCCCGGTGCATGAAATTCGTGCACTAAGGGGTTATCCCTAAGCCCAGCCTGCACCCTCTCCAATCTACGACCCTTCGGGGATGTCCAACTGCCAGTTTAGGCCCGATCTCGCAGGCCCTAAACCGGCAGTCGGACATACATCTCACAATCTGGGACTACTGGCTCTTAACCGTGCGCTTGCTTGCCTGCCTGATTGCCCCTAACCATTCCCCTGCCAGCCTGATTGATGCCTAACTGCTTCCCTAATGGACCAATCACCCCCCAACTGCCCTCCCCTACCAGCCCAGTAGCCCCGAACTGACCCCCCCTGCTGGCCATCTTGTGGCAGCCATCTTGTGATGATGTGGGGCGGCCATCTTGTGATGATATGGGGTGCGGCCATCTTGTGGTGGCCATATTTTGACAAGAAGGGAGTGGCCATCTTGTGATGATGTGAGGGCACAAGGGCCATCTAGACTTTTATTAGTATAGATGCTGAACACACAGAAAGAGAAATGAATTTACCATTGCAACAAAAAAAAAAATTAGGATAGCTAGGAATAAACTTAACTAAGGAGGTAAGAGACCTGTACTCAGAAAAACTTCAGGACATTGAAAAAAGAGATAGAGGAAGACATAAACAAATGGAAGAACATACCATGTTGATGGATTGGTATCATCAACATCATTAAAATGTCCATACTACCCAAAGAAATCTACAGATTCAATGCAATCCCCATTAAAATACCAATGGCATATTTCAAAGATCTAGAACAAACTCTCCAAAAATTTATCTGGAATAGAAAAAAAAATGAAAACCTGCAGTAATCCTGAGAAAGAAGAACAAAGTTAGAGGGATCATAATACCAGATATCAAGTTATATTACCAAGCCATGGTTCTCAAATTTGCCTGGTACCGGCCCAAGGACAGGCATATAGACCAATGTAACAGAACAGAGACCCCAGAAATTGATGCAAGCCATTATGCTCAATTAATATTTGACAAAGGAGGCAAGACCATACAATGGAGTCAAGACAGTCTCTTCAATAAATGGTGCTGGTAAATTTGATCAGAAACATGCAAAAAAAAATGAAACTAGACCACCAACTTACACCATACACCATACACAACAACAAACTCAAAATGGATAAAGGACAACAGGGCATCATGAGGGTCCATGTCCCATTTTCCTGCCCATATCTCACACAAATAGAAAAGCGATTAGGCTCCTTCTCAGATGATCCCACAAAATTTATAAAATAATTTAAATATTTAACTCAAGCATATGGAGTGACCTATCCAGATGTCTATGTCATTCTCACTTCCACAACCATTCCGAGGAAAGGATTGCATCTGGGCAGCTGCTATAGCTCACACAAACAAATTATTTATGGAAAATCCAGAAAAATTTAGGGGAATGCAGGGCACAACTAAAACAGGTACATCCCTCCTCATACTGGGGCACAAAAAGCACTCCCACGCAGTCCCAAAGGGTCCTGCTCCTTGCCATAGGGGATGTACTCTCCAACCTTACCACCTCTTCCCTCCCACCATGGCTGACCCAATTAAGTCCCTGTGTATGGGATACCTCTCATCCTTCTATAGCCTCTCATCATCCCATCTTACAGGTAACACTCAAAACTCCAGGGCAATTTCAAAAAAAAACCCTAAATTTCCACTAACACCTCAGGCT
This sequence comes from Myotis brandtii, assembly GCF_000412655.1. NCBI lineage: Eukaryota > Metazoa > Chordata > Mammalia > Chiroptera > Vespertilionidae > Myotis > Myotis brandtii. The sequence continues at coordinate 156,325 of NW_005354207.1, read as the reverse complement.
CTTCTTGGCCTCAAACCTATTATTGACAGACTTCTCTCTTCCAACCTTTTCAGGGAGGCAGCCTCCCCAGCCAATACTCGATGTAAAGAAACCTAATGGATCCTATCACTTAGTTCAGAACATTAGGGCAATCAATGAAGCCACCCTACCCACCACCCTGGGAGTACCCAGCCCTTACTATATACTACCTCAAATACCACCTGACACCACCCACTGCATGGTGTTAGATCTGAAGGATGCCTTCTTCACCATCCCTCTTAGTCCTAAGTCACAGGATCTGTTTGCATTCACCTGGACTGATTCCATCACTCGGATCAATAGACAACTAACCTGGACAGTTCTCCCCAGGGTTTTCAAGACAGTCCCCACCTCTTTGGCCAACCACTAGCCTCTGATTTGCTACAGCTAAATCTATCCCCTAGCACCCGCCTACAATACGTAGATGATCTCCTACTCAGAGACCTTCTCACAACAACACACCATACATCTTCTCAACTTTCTTCAAAAAAAAGGTTATTAGGTTTCTAAAGACAAGAGACAATTCTCTAAGCCTCAGGTTATCTCCTCACCCACTGAAAGAGGCATCACCTCACAGTGGTGGGACCTTATTCTCAAAGTGCCAAACAGGAATTCCCTTCCTTCCTGGGATTGGCCAACTTCTCTGCACTTGGGTTCCAAGTTTTGGGCCCATAGCCAAAGATCTATATAGAGCCCCTCAGGGAACCTTCACGAGCCAATAGACCTCCCTACATCTGAAATGAAAAATACATGGAATAAGACTAACAATGCAGATGAAACATAAGTGAACTTAAAGAAATACAATAGGAACTCTCCAAAAGGAAAAATAAAATAAAATTTCCAAAAGTAGCCAAGTGTCAGGAATGTAAGAGACAATACAAGCAGACAATTATATATGCATGTAATTGCAATCCCAGAAAGGAGAGAGAGGAAATTTGAAATAAAATATTTAAAGAAATTATGGCAAATATTACCAGAATTTGATGTAAACTATACACAGATCTAAGATCACCAAAGTACTCAAAGAAGAATAAAAATAAACAAAATTAAATCAAGGCACATTAATATCAAAACCAGGAAAACCAGTGAAAAGATAAAATTCCAAAGAGCAGCAAATAAAAACCACACCATGATTCAAGGGATAAGATTAATAAAAACATCATATATCACATGGGAAAAGAACAAAAACCAGAGCACAACGGAATGAGGACTTGAAAGCACTGAAGAAATATTGAGAAGCCATCAATGTAGAATTCTAAGCTAACTGAAAACGAATTTCAAAACTAAATATAGCCCAGCCTGTCTGGTTGAGCATTGACCTATGATGCCATTCCCAGTCAGGGCACATGCCTGGGATACAGGGTTAATCCCCACTAGGGGGCATGCAGGAGGCAGCCAATCCATGTTTCTCTCTCATCATTGATGTTTCTACCTCACTCTCCCTTCTCCTTCCTGTCTGACCTCAATAAAATATATATAATTTAAATAAATAAATAAAATGTAGGGGATT
>NW_005354207.1:151652-153466 GCF_000412655.1 Myotis brandtii | reverse complement strand
TATTTTATATATTTAAATGCCATTTAACAAAGAAAAATCAACCAAAAAAATGAGTTCGCGTGTCACCTCTGACACGCATGTCGTAGGTTCGCCATCACAGCCTTAGAGGAAGGCACTTACTTCCTCTGCCCCATTGATCAGTCAGAAGGAGTCCTTAATATTTCCTTTAGTCTCTCCTTCAGGAAACTTTGTAATCTTAAGGAGGCCATTGGGACGTCGTTGGGCAGTGACCAGAGAAACGTTACTGCAGCCCCAGCAACCAATAACCTTGGCTGTGCTAACAAAGGGACAGTCTTCTGTCAAGAGCTTCTGTTATATGAAACACACAAGGGATTTAATCTCACAGAAAGGAGTTGGTAGAACTGGTCTGTATTTTGAATTTCTAGAGGCTAAGAATGTAACAACATGTGAAATGAAAAATACATGGAGTAAGACTAACAATGCAGATTAAACGTAAGTGAACTTAAAGGAGTATAATAGGGACTCTCCACAATGGAATGCAGAATAATTTTCCAAAAAATAGCCAAGTGTCAGGAATGTAGGAGACAATAAAAGCAGTCAAACATTAATACATGTAGTTGGAATCTCAGAGAGAGGAGGGGGGGGTACCAAATTAAATATTTAACGAAATTATGGCAAATATTTATAGAATGTGATGTAAACTATAAACAGATCTAAAAGCACCAACATTCTGAAAGAAGAATGAAAATTAACAAAATTAAATCAAGGCACATTAAAATCAAAATCCTGAAAACCAGTAAAAAAGATAAAATTCCTAAGAGGAGAAGAGAAAATGACACACAGGAAATCAAGGAATAAGACATGAAAAACATGAAAGGTCACATGAAAAACTACCAAAAACAGGACAAAGCAATGATGACTGTAAAAGTTGAAGGCACATTGAGAAGCCATCAACATAGAATTCTAAAGTAACTCAAAATATGCCATATTTCTTCCGTGTTTAAGATGCCCCCATGCATAAGACACCCCCCACTTTTCCAACCCAAAATTAAGAAGTCAATATTTTAAAATTTTTGCTGGTTTTCCTCTGAAGGCCTTCTTCTTTTTTTGGCATCTTAAGGAGTTGTTATTCCTGTTTTCTCCACCATCTGATCATACACTCAGTGGGAGGAGGTCCAAATTATCTCTCTGCAGCTCTATTTCCATGCTCTTTTTCACAGCTGATTGCATTCAGTTTGAATTTTGCAGAGTAAGACAATTTCTTATCAGAATTTATCATTTTATTTTTTGACATCTTTATGGGCTCAGAATGCTCCAGTCTCTGTTGCATCTGTGCACTCTCCACCTACACCTCCAGGCATCAGCTGAAGCAAGTAACAATAAGGCTGTGATTGAAGGAAGCTTGTTTGACAAGGTATGGGCAGCTAGGAATCCATGTGGCTCACTCCTCGGCTTGCTTCTGTGAATAAGATGCCCCTTGATTTTCGGTCTAAAAAAATAGCATCTTATGCAAAGAAAAATACGGGTATTTCAAAATGGAATGAAGCCTGAAGGGTGTAAATCAGTGGTTGAGCATCAACGTATGATGCCATTCCCAGTCAGTGCACATGCCTGGGATGCAGGCTCAATCCCCAGTAGGGGGCGTGAAGGAGGCAGCCGATCCATGTTTCTCTCTCAACATTTATGTTTCTACATCTCTCTCCCTCTCCCTTCCTGTCTGAAATCAATAAAAAATACATTTAAATGAATAAAAGGTAGTGAGTTTGATTCCCAGTCCTAGCAATTGATCAATTCTCTCTTCTCTCTCTCTCTCTCTCTCTCTCTCTCTCTCTCTCTCTCTTCCTCTCTCTCTC
>NW_005354207.1:147223-150660 GCF_000412655.1 Myotis brandtii | reverse complement strand
TTGGCTGCCTCCTGCATGCCCCCTACTGGGGATCAAGCCTGCAACCTGACCGAGCTCTGACTGGGAATTGAACCCTGACCTTCTGGTTCATAGGTCGACGCTCAACTACTGAGCCACGCCAGCTGGGCCGGTGGGTTGGGGGGGCTCTTTTGACTAAGGACAAACCTGCTAGTCAAGGGCTGTCTTAGGAAGAATACCTATGAAGAATTAATTAACTAATTAGTTAATATTTTAAGGTGCCTCTTAAGTGCTACCTATGCAATATTGTTACCTAGGGAAGTCTTAGTCTAGGACAGTGATGGTGAACCTTTTGAGCTCGGCGTGTCAGCATTTTGAAAAACCCTAACTTAACTCTGGTGCCGTGTCACATATAGAAATTTTTTGATATTTGCAACCATAGTAAAACAAAGACTTATATTTTTGATATTTATTTTATATATTTAAATGCCATTTAACAAAGAAAAATCAACCAAAAAAATGAGTTCGCGTGTCACCTCTGACACGCATGTCGTAGGTTCGCCACAGCAGCCTTAGAGGAAGGCACTTACTTCCTCTGCCCCATTGATCAGTCAGAAGGAGTCCTTAATATTTCCTTTAGTCTCTCCAGGAAACTTTTGACCAGAGAAACGTTACTGCAGCCCCAGCAACCAATAACCTTGGCTGTGCTAACAAAGGGACAGTCTTCTGTCAAGAGCTTCTGTTATATGAAACACACAAGGGATTTAATCTCACAGAAAGGAGTTGGTAGAACTGGTCTGTATTTTGAATTTCTAGAGGCTAAGAATGTAACAACATGTGAAATGAAAAATACATGGAGTAAGACTAACAATGCAGATTAAACGTAAGTGAACTTAAAGGAGTATAATAGGGACTCTCCACAATGGAATGCAGAATAATTTTCCAAAAAATAGCCAAGTGTCAGGAATGTAGGAGACAATAAAAGCAGTCAAACATTAATACATGTAGTTGGAATCTCAGAGAGAGGAGGGGGGGGTACCAAATTAAATATTTAACGAAATTATGGCAAATATTTATAGAATGTGATGTAAACTATAAACAGATCTAAAAGCACCAACATTCTGAAAGAAGAATGAAAATTAACAAAATTAAATCAAGGCACATTAAAATCAAAATCCTGAAAACCAGTAAAAAAGATAAAATTCCTAAGAGGAGAAGAGAAAATGACACACAGGAAATCAAGGAATAAGACATGAAAAACATGAAAGGTCACATGAAAAACTACCAAAAACAGGACAAAGCAATGATGACTGTAAAAGTTGAAGGCACATTGAGAAGCCATCAACATAGAATTCTAAAGTAACTCAAAATATGCCATATTTCTTCCGTGTTTAAGATGCCCCCATGCATAAGACACCCCCCACTTTTCCAACCCAAAATTAAGAAGTCAATATTTTAAAATTTTTGCTGGTTTTCCTCTGAAGGCCTTCTTCTTTTTTTGGCATCTTAAGGAGTTGTTATTCCTGTTTTCTCCACCATCTGATCATACACTCAGTGGGAGGAGGTCCAAATTATCTCTCTGCAGCTCTATTTCCATGCTCTTTTTCACAGCTGATTGCATTCAGTTTGAATTTTGCAGAGTAAGACAATTTCTTATCAGAATTTATCATTTTATTTTTTGACATCTTTATGGGCTCAGAATGCTCCAGTCTCTGTTGCATCTGTGCACTCTCCACCTACACCTCCAGGCATCAGCTGAAGCAAGTAACAATAAGGCTGTGATTGAAGGAAGCTTGTTTGACAAGGTATGGGCAGCTAGGAATCCATGTGGCTCACTCCTCGGCTTGCTTCTGTGAATAAGATGCCCCTTGATTTTCGGTCTAAAAAAATAGCATCTTATGCAAAGAAAAATACGGGTATTTCAAAATGGAATGAAGCCTGAAGGGTGTAAATCAGTGGTTGAGCATCAACGTATGATGCCATTCCCAGTCAGTGCACATGCCTGGGATGCAGGCTCAATCCCCAGTAGGGGGCGTGAAGGAGGCAGCCGATCCATGTTTCTCTCTCAACATTTATGTTTCTACATCTCTCTCCCTCTCCCTTCCTGTCTGAAATCAATAAAAAATACATTTAAATGAATAAAAGGTAGTGAGTTTGATTCCCAGTCCTAGCAATTGATCAATTCTCTCTTCTCTCTCTCTCTCTCTCTCTCTCTCTCTCTCTCTCTCTCTTCCTCTCTCTCTCCCTTTTTAATTCCCTCTAAAAATTAATGAACATATTCTCAGGTGAGGATAATGAAAAGAATATCTATATCTATGTCATCTATGTATGTCATGGGAGCAGAGGCACATTAATTTTATCCCTAAGGAGTCACTGATTGCTCCCACATCCTACTTCCTGACCACCTCCTGCAGCACATCTCCTGCTGTGGAATAAGAGGTCCCTGGGCACGGTGACCAGGACCCCAAGGAGAGCCTAGTTCTCTGAGGGCACAGTCAGCACCTCCTTCCAGGAGAAGCCCCAGAGACAGGGTCCTCCCCTCACCTCTTGCCCTTTGTATGTGCAGACACCACCCATATGCAAATGCCCACATGGCCACCAGACACACGTACAGTGGGCGTCCACTTAAATTCAGGGCCTCCTCACCCTGGAGAATACTTTCTGGTGGACGAGCACCACACCTGCAAGAGCATGACTCCCACGTGGCTCTTCCTCTTCCTGCTGTCAGCTCCCAGATGTGAGTGAGCAAATGGCTTAGAAGTGAGGAGATGGGGACCCTGCATCTGAGCCCAGTACTCTCTGTCCCAGGTGTCCTGTCCCAGGTGCAGCTGCAGGAGTTGGGCACAGGACTGGTGAAGCCCTCACAGACCGTCTCCCTCACCTGCAATGTCTCTGGTCACTCCATCACCAGTGGTTCCTGCTGGAATTGGATCCACCAGCCCCCAGGGAAGTGGCTGGAGTGGATGAGGTGCACATGTTATGATGGAAACACTTACTGCAGCCCCTCCCTCAAGAGCCAAACCTCCATTTCCATGAACACATCCAAGAACCAGTTCTCCCAGTAGCTGAGCTCCGTGACCACGGACAACACAGCCATTTATTACTGTGCAAGAGACACAGTGAGGGGAAGTCAGTGTGAGCCCAGACACAAACCTCCCTGAGGGAGACAGCCCCTGGTAGGCTCTTTAGATGTAGGACTGATAAGAGTGGTCTGGAACGTAGTCATGACAAACCCCGGACACCCAGATCAGTTCCCCTACATAGACAGCTGGTTTGGAATTGCTCAAACCTTGCCGCTTTGGGTCCGGTTCTGTAAGGTTTTGGTAGTAGGAGAAAAGAAACAGGTTTCTCAGAAGGAAACCCAACCCCTTGTTCTGCCAGGATCCCCTGAGGAACTCCCGCTAGTTTTAACATCTCCATGTGCGCCACAGGCAGCACCAAGTGCTTCCCCAGCTGGTCTGAAAGGTCCAGAAACACCG
>NW_005354207.1:146589-146960 GCF_000412655.1 Myotis brandtii | reverse complement strand
TTCCAGACCCAGAAGCCCACCTGGGTGGACTGCAAGCAGCTCCTTTTCACGTTCTTCAACACTGCGGAGCACATGAAAGTCATAACAGAGGCTCAGAATTGGCTCCAGACCCAGGCCCCAGCAGGAATATTAGATACAGACAGATGGGCCAGGAAGGCCTTCCCAGATGAGGAACCCGATTGGAACCCAAACTCAGAAGACGGAAGGACCGGGCTAGAAAGATATCCACTGGCCTTCCTCCAGGGGGTCAGGGCTGGAGCCAAGAAGACCATTGTTATGGGTTAGCTCAGCGAGATAGACCACCAACTCAGAATTTAAATTTAAGAGCCTTTATTAAGCTGGCCAGCTGACTGCCAGCTGTGTGCCTCCCA
>NW_005354207.1:136615-139450 GCF_000412655.1 Myotis brandtii | reverse complement strand
GCCACGGGCTGGTCTGGAAAGCAGTTTGCCTGGGGGTTCGGTCCTGGGAGACTGACGAGCTGGGCACGTGCTCTCACTTTGCAGCCGAATGAACGTTATGAAGTGGCTGTTACCTAAGGCTGAGAATTGGAGGTCAGCGGTGCATTTCATGATGAAATGAGGTGTTAAATGGAAGGCCAGCCGGGCATGAGTGAAAGGCACTGAGCTGCGTGAATTCGCGCCTCACACTCCAATGGGCAGCTTCCTCTGCAGCCTCCCCCTGTCCACCCTTCTGAGCTCCTGGGGTGGGGGGTTCCCTGGGACCCGCTAGCAGAGCAGGAAAAGCCACAGGCCTGGCTGTGGGTGCATCTGCAGGGCACGCCCACTAGAGGGCTCTGTGGCACAGGAAGTCTCAGCCACCGCCAACAAGGCCGCCTGTGGGGGAGGCCGGACCCTCCCTTCCGCCTCCCTCCCGGGGGCTGCTCGCCGGCCTCTGCACAGGGGCCACCGGGACATGGTGGTGTTATGGGTTAGCTCAGCGAGATAGACCACCGACTCAGAATTTAAATTTTAAGAGCCTTTATTAAGCTGGCCAGCTGACTACCAGCTGTGTCCCTCCCATAAGAGCCTCACAGCTTGCAGTGCAGACCGAAAGTACAGCAAGACCTTTTATCTTCAAAGACTTCAAAGTATTTTTTTAAAAAAGAAAAAAAACAAACTGCAAAATGGTTCATTAGCCATTCCTGGTATTGGCAGGGTAAAAAGTTTACTTAAAATTTATGAGCAGGGTCACACCTGGCTGGGTTCAATCATAACACATTGCTGTTCTAGCGAGATAATTAGCAATTTTTCTCTCCCATGGTCCCTGCCCCTAGCACAACCATCAACATGGTTACAATCTCTGAGGTTTCCAGAAGCCTGATGAAAGTCCAGCAGCTTTCTATGAGAGACTATGTGAGGAATACTGGATCTACACCCCCTTTAGACCTGAGGCCCCAGAAAATCAAACCATGGTAAATGCCGTTTTTGTAGGCCAAGCACAGCCTGACATCGGGAGAAAATTACAGAAACAGAAAGGGTTTGCAGGAAAGAATGCTACTGAACTGCTAGAGATAGCAAACAAGGTTTTCATCAATTGAGACGGTGCAGCAAGGAAGAAGGAAGAAAGGAGAATACAAAAAGGGCCAATATAATAGCAGCGGCTTTTAGAGGCTCAGGCTCCCAGACAGATCAGCAAGGATACAGATGAGGGGGAAAAGGAAGACCCAGCCTGAGAAGAGACCAGTGTGCCTATTGTAAGGAAACAGGGCACTGGAAGAATGAATGTATCAAATGGCAAAGTAAAAAGACTGGGCGCCCTTTTCCACCCAGTTGCTATCAACCAGAGCCACCTGAAGCAGATCTCATTGGGCTAGCAATGGCTGATTCTGACTAGGACAGACCGGGCTCACTTCAGGTGGGACCCCACGAGCCCATGGTCAGAATGAATATTTGGGGCCATACTGTGGACTTTATGGTTGATACGGGAGCCGAGCACTCAGTAGTCACTCAGAAAGTAGTGCCTCTCGGGAAAGGAGGTCACCATTATTGGAGCTACTGGGGACCAGACCCGTAGACCATTCTGCCGCCCTCGCCGATGCCAATTTGGTGGTCATCAAGTAATTCATGAATTCTTGTACTTGCCAGACTGTCCAGTGCCTCAAATGGGTAGAGACCTTTTAGCCAAAATGGGGGTAGAAATCACATTTGCTCCAGATGGCTCAGCACAGCTTCGCCTAGGTGAGGAGACCTCCCCAATGATCCTGTCCTTAGCAGTGCCTAGGGAAGAAGAATGGAGACTTTATACCCCCTAGACAAAGTCCTCACTATTAGAACCTGAATTAGAGAAGAAATTCCCTCTGGTCTGGGCAGAAGGGAATCCTCCAGGCCTGGCTAAGGACCACTCCCTTGTGCTAATTGAGTTAAAGCCTGGGGCACAACCTATTAAAATACACCAATATCCAATTCCAAGAGGAGCATGCCTAGGAATTCAGGTCCACTTAGACCGGTTGCTTCAGTGGGGACTTGTTTCAGTATGGAACACACCTCTCTTTCTTGTCAAAAAGCCTGGGACTAACAACTACCACCCAGTACAGGATCTACGGGCTGTTAATGAGGCTGTTATAACCCTGCATTCAGCACTGCTGAACCCCTACACTCTTCTGGAACTCATCCCATCAGAGGCAGAATGGTTTACGTGCCTAGATCTGAAAGATGCCTTTTTCTGTCTTCGATTAGTGCCTTCCAGGTTGCCTCTCTTCGCTTTTGAATGGGAAAACCCAACTACAGGGGCCAAGGAGCAGTTCACCTGGGCTAGACTGCCACAAGGGTTCAAGAACTCCCCTACTCTTTTTAGTGGAGCACTAGCATCTTATCTAAGTTCCCAGGACAGGACTTGGGGTGTGTTCTACTCCAGTATGTAGAGGACCTCCTGCTGGCCAGCTCCACACGAGCTCAGTGCTGGGAGGGAACATGAGCCCTTCTGAGAATACCAACTGAAACAGGTTATCGGGTGTCTAAGAAAAAGGCACAGATTTGTCAGAAAGAAGTCAAGTATTTAGGCTTCCAGATCACCCAAGGGAAACGAAGGCTAGGGACTGAAAGGAAGCAGTCAGTATGCGCCATCCCAGTCCCTAGCACCTAGCGGCTGATTTGGGAATTCCTGGGAGCGGCAGGATTCTGTTAAATTTGGATCCCAGGGTTTTCAGACCTGGCCAAGCCTCTCCATGAAGCTTTAAGAGGAGAAGAGAAGGCACCCATCGGCTGGGGTCCCGAACAGGAGAAAGCCTTCATCACCATAAAGGCAAAGCTCACTGA
>NW_005354207.1:134374-135906 GCF_000412655.1 Myotis brandtii | reverse complement strand
AAAAATCAGAATGAGATTTTAAAGTTACTAGAAGCAGTCTGGGAGCCTAAGGAAATAGCCGTCATCCATTGCAAAGGTCACCAGAAAGGGAAAGACTCAGTATCACAAGGAAACCAGCATGCTGACACCACAGCCAAGTTGGCTGCTAAAGAACAAGCAGCGCAGACACGGATCATGTTGGCCCCCAAACTACCTGACCCTCCAAAATACACTCCTCAGGAAGAGAAATGGACCCAGACAAAGGGGGCAAGAGAACAATGGAAGGCTGGTGGATACTCCCAGATCATAGGGTCTATTTCCCAGAACAGTTAGCCCATAAGGTAGTCCTTCAGCAGCATGAACACACTCGTTTAGGAAAGGCTGCCCTAGAAGCTTTGTTAGGCAGATACTACCTAATTGCCCATCTACCCTCCTTGTGTGCCTCAGTCTCTCAGTGTTGCCTCCTCTGTACTCAGAACAATGCTAAACAGGGTCCTGTGGGACTGATAGGAGTTCAGCGCTGTGGGCAAGCTCCTTTTGAGGACTTAGAAGTAGATTTTTACAGAAATAGGGCCTAGCAGAGGGAATATATACCTGTTAGTCTTTATTTGCATCTTTTCAGGTTGGGTCGAGGCATATCCCATTTGCACTGAAAAGGCAAGAGAAGTCACTAAGGCATTGTTCAAGGATATAATTCCATGGTATGGAATGCCTCTGACCATAAGTTCTGATAATGGCCCAGCCTTTGTAGCAGAAAAAGTACAATAGGTAGCCAAGGCTTTAGGAATTAAATGGAATCTACATACAGCTTACAGTCCTCAGAGTTCAGGGAAAGTAGAGCGCATGAACGAGACTCTAAAGTAGGTTATGGCTAAGCTATGCCAGGAGACAACCTTACCCTGGACAGATATCTTGCCTCTTGTACTTTTGCATGTATGCTGTGCTCCAAGGGCCAGAGTAGGTTTCTCTCCCTTTGAAATTCTATATGGTAGACCCCCTCCCTTAATTCATCCAAAGGGAGATTTGGGGGAAATAGGGAACTTAGAAATCCAGAAACAACTACAAGGACTTGGAAAACTGTCTTTGAGGTCCACAGGTGGGTTACTGATGGACTACCCGTCTCTCTAGGAACAGCTGTACATCCTTATAAACCTGGAGACCAGATTTGGGTAAAGAATTGGAAAAAGGAGCCCCTCAAGCCTACCTGGAAGGGACCCTATCCAGTCATATTAACCACCCCCACAGCTCTCAAGGTTGCAGGACTGAACACCTGGATCCACCACTCCCGATTGATAGCAGACCACCAGCCGAGTGACATCCAGTCTGAGTGGAAGGTGACCTCTGACAAGAAACACCCCCTGTGGATCACCCTCAAGAAGACAACAGACCTGGCTGAGCAACCTGCTCCAAGGAATTCAGATAACACCCTGCTGAATTCTCTCTAACACTAATCTTTCTTTCTTATCTCCTCCTAACATAACATGCTCTACTATTTCTGGATAATCACTGGTTTTATCTAATAATTCTTATTTTGTCTTTTTATGAGTGCCAGC
>NW_005354207.1:131191-132046 GCF_000412655.1 Myotis brandtii | reverse complement strand
AGTGAAATTTCTGTTTGTGTCTCTTAGAAAATATGAATGTATTGCTAATCTGAAGAATGTTAATTATTTACATGTCACCTAAAAATTAAGGCTAAGAGTTCTAACTAACTGGGAAAATATGGCTTTGGTGTGATGGGAGGAGGATAAAGAGAAATACTTAATGGAAGGTCTGAGGCATGGTTATGCATTTTGGAAGGACATAGAAAGAAAGTTTGAAGGCTAATTTGAAAGTGTGAAATTTGTGAAGGTTTTGTATGTGATGAGAAGGAAAAGAGAAATGTTGAAAGAAAGTTGAATGCATGATAGGCCAGTAAGCTGGGACAAGTAAAATAGGGAAACTGAGCAGAAATCCTATCTTCCCTAAACCAAGGACACTTGGGAGTAAATGCTTTGCATTTGCCTCCCTAAACAAAGGTTAAATAGATCATGTCAATCTGATTAGTGTCATTTGCTGTCCACACCCAAGGACAAATGAAGTTAGAAACTAAGCCTTATTTTGATTAGTTCTTTTATTCAGGTATTTTTTAAGGAGGAGGCAACCCGGTCCCTCCCTGCAACATGGGTAATAGCTCCTCCTCAAACTCAAACTGGACTGTCTTAGAATGTACGTTAAGGAATTTTAAAATTGCTCAAACCTCGCCGTCTTGTGTCCGGTTCTGTGTGTGTAAGAAGGGACAGAGTAAAGTTTTAGTAGCAGAAGTGAAGAGGCAGACAGACCAGGAGCAGGCCAGAAGAAGCTGGCAAGGCCATCCAAACCACCTAGCCACTATTGGCCAGAGCTGCCTGAGGCAGACCTCCTCGGACTGGCAACAGCTGACTCTGACAAGGACAGGCTGGGCTCTTTCCAACTGGGCC
>NW_005354207.1:129580-130296 GCF_000412655.1 Myotis brandtii | reverse complement strand
AGGACAATTTTGCCTTATATAGGAGGGTCAGGAGTGGACTTTAGTCACCTCCCTAAGATGTTTGTATAGCCCTGCCATATCTCATATTTAGTACCGGAGGATTTGGCTGCCTGAAGCGGCCATGATGCCAATATTATGTTTCATTATATTGATATGTTATATTGACCTTTGATTCTCTTGCAGGTTTGAATGTATGTTGGCTGTCCTGGAAGGGAACTGCGTGGGGTGAACCCCAAGAGTAGAGGGTGTCTGGCTGCCAAGAGGGCAGGTGCCCAACTGGGCAGGGAAGAGTACCCATCAGGTTTCGGTCTCTTTTGAGAGACAGTTGACGGTTGGCAGCCTGTATACTGTCTTGCAGGCCTGCATGACCATGCCCATGTCAGGGGTAGTAGAAACCTCAACTGTAGAGAGCTGGGAAAGGCCTGTTTGAAATATTAGGTCTGAGGCATAGTTATGCATAGAAAGAAGGTTTAATGCCAACAGTTACTGTTTTGTTATAACTCCATGAAAAGGAATTGGCAAGGAAAATTAGAAAATCTTAGAGCAGATCAGTATGTTTTTCTCCTTATATAATTCCTCCGAAATTTGGAAATGCTAAATAAGTCATGGCAATACATTTCTTTGCATAAATTCAATAAGACTGGTTCCTAATAGTGGTTTTATTAACGGAAAACTTTGACTGGAGTATCATGTTTTAAAGAGCCCTGTCTGAGCTC
>NW_005354207.1:115872-128753 GCF_000412655.1 Myotis brandtii | reverse complement strand
GTAAGGAGGGTAGGGGAGCCAAGCCCGGGTTTGAATAAAAGACTCTTATGCTTTTGCATCAGACACAGCTGGCTCCCTGGTGTGGTCTCATGGGGATCCTGAAATCTGGGCATAACAAGCACCATAAAATTACTGCTCCCCACACAGCAAGGAAACAAAGGCCTTATCATAAATTGTTGGATTACACTTTGCCATGCCATCTTTTGCTCCTTGCTTAGAAACTCGCTACCCAAATATGCTAGACTGGGTAGTCCATGAGAAAACCCAATCAAGCCAGATTTTTGTTAGCTATACTTATCAGCCTGTGGCATGTAAGACTCTACTACCAAATTCACGTGGGGGGGGATTGTATTGGAAGGAAAAAATAATAATAGGACCTGTCATGGCCAATGTGCAGCTAACTAATGTTGCTCCTATTTGTTTCAGCAGTAAGCAGGGCCAACATCCAACAGGTCACCTCCAAGATGAACTATGCAACTCTACCCCCAAGGCTGAAAACACCACCTACACCTGGTGCCCCCTGCAGGAACATTCTATGCATGTAGGACCACTGTTTATCTATGCCTGCCTACAAACTGGACTGGAATGCCTTTAAACTTCTGATGGTCCTACAAACCAGAAGAACTCCCTACAAATCCCTCTGAGAGGAAGAAGTGGGATGCTAACCCCTTGGTTATTGTCCCTTTCCAGCAGGAAGTAGCTAAGAGCAGTCATTGCCCCTGTTCACCATAACATACCATGGTCGTTGCTCCACAAGGCTAAAAGAAGCTTGTGGGACAAGGGTGGCGGGGGCGGGGGAATGAGGAGGAAATTGGTCTTGCAAGGCATGTCAGGCCATAAAAACTGTGAACAATGCACTTCCCGGGTTGGGGGGGGTCATTATCGCTGGCCCCAGGACAGATCATCGGGTATGGCCTGGGGACCCCCAACACCTGAGGGCCTTCCTGTAAGCCCACGAAATGGGGCGGAACCATATCTGCAAGAGAAAGACCCCATAAGGTTATAAAAAGTGAAGCCCTCTGTTTCTTCACTCTGATTTGGAAATTATTCCCAGAGTCCACTAGTGTTAATAAATGGGGTCCCTCCCTTTCTCTAGGAAGCATGCTTGGTATTTCTTTGGTCTTCTGCAACATCCTCACGTGCCTGGGGCAGTGGGAGGATGACACATGTGGCTGCTCTTCTCCGAGTAGGGAGGTGCTCACCTGCCCCCAAGGACCACTTGGTGCCTCAACTTTCTACCCAGGGTTTTGCTTCAAATGACATCACATTCCATTTTTTATCATTATTTTGTAATTATTTAATTTTTATTTTTGTTATTTTGTGTTTGTTAATCCTCACCAAAGGATATTTTCCCATTGATTTTTAGGGAGAGTGAAAGAGTCAAGGAGAGACAGAGAGAAACATCAATGTGAGAGAAACACATGGATTGGTTGCCTCCTGCACAAGCCCCAACCAGGGAAGGAGCCTGCCACCAAGGTAAGTGCCCTTGACCGGAATCAAACCCGGGACCTTCAGTCCACAGGCTGATGCTCTATCACCTGAGCCACACCAGCCAGGGCTCCTTTTGCACACTAACAGCCGGGAAGTTCAGTGAAATCTAAACTGGTGACAGTGAGAGCAATTTTGAGATGGAGGTTGGGGCCTCAGCATCCAGCCCAGCCTCTCCTGACTGGTCACAAGTAAACATTAGAGCTTTTGGAAGATCTGATTGGGTAAAACAACAAAGAGAATTTTTCAACTTCAAAATAAAAGAATAATTCCAATGCAAATTCTTATTCCCAACCCCAAGAAAGACATCATGGCCCACAGCAGGTGGAGACCAAGAGGAAGCCCCATCCATAAGCCTCTGGGGGCAGCACCCCTGGGTCCTCATCAAAACCCCAAGGATGGAGGACTCTCAATCCTGGAAGCTGCCCCCCAAAAAATGGGGTCAGAGTGACCAGGTGTCAAGAAAGGAGGGAAAGAAGGTGGGTCAGGATGGGTCCCCTTGTGGCCATCATTCTTGAGTCCTTTCCATCTGGAGTCACCCTTAGGAAGACAAGGACAGGATGCAGCCCAGGGTCGCAGCTGCACCATTATATCCAGACTCCAAGCAAATGGGGCTCTCCTCCAACTCATAAAAGCGAGCCCTTACCGGGCATGTTGGGGAGATACCCAGAACCCAAGCACCTGAGACAGGACCCCAGCAGCTCCACCATGGACTTGGTACCAAGCTGCGTTTTCCTCCTGATCATTTTTCAAGGTCATTCTCAGGAGAGGGGAGCGCCAATACCTGTGCCTGTGCCTGTTTTTGCTTCTATGTGATTCTAAGTCCTCCTTGTGTCTCTGTGTTTGCAGGTGTCCAGTGTGAGGTGCAGCTGGTGGAGTCTGGGGGAGGCTTGGTGCCGCCTGGAGGGTCTCTGAGACTCTCCTGTGCAGCCTCTGGGTTCACCTTCAGTGACTACTGGATGCACTGGGTCTGCCAGGCTCCAGGGAATGGGCTAGAGTGGGTCTCAGGCATTAGTGGTGATGGTAGTAGTTACATAAACTACGCCAACTCTGTGAAGGGCCACTTCACCATTTCCAGAGACAACTCCAAGAACACGCTGTATCTGCAAATGAACAGCCTGAGGGCTAAGGACACAGCCCTGTATTACTGTGCTAGAGACACAGTAAGGGGAAATCAATGTGAGCCCAGATGCAAATCTCCCTGTGGGAGGCAGCAGGGCTGGGCTGCAGGGAGCATCCAGGACACCAGGGGGTGATCAGGACCAGCAAAGGTAGGGCCAACTCAGAAGCTGTCCCTGGAGGGGTTGTGCAGGCTTCCTATTGGGGTCAATGCTTTCGTCCCTCCTAGTGTCCCTGGGGCAGTTCCTGCTTCCTTCTTTGTGTCTTAAATTAGATTCTCTGCAGGCAAAAATGTAGAAAGTGGCTCTGTTTTCAGATCTGGTCGACTTCTCATCTGTGCCCTTCTTGTCACCATGTCCCCAATGGTCGCTTTCTGGGTTGACAAGGAAAACATTGTAAGGATACCTGCCCCCCTCCCTGAGAGTGATGTCCCCCAGCCTCCCACGCAGTGCTGAGCAGGGATCAGGGATTCCAGGCCCCAAACCTCATCTGAGGGTCATCAGCCCCTTGCTCTGCCCTCAGAGGAGGCCTTTGGGGACAGTTAGCCACTTGCCTCTCACTGACATGGCTGCACATGGATCAAAGGTCTGACCCTGCAGGTGCTGCCCTTCCATGAGCCTGGGAGAGAGACCTAGATCTCAGATTGTCCTCGATGGAGGCAGGACAAGGCCCAGTGACGGGGCCTGTCACAGCCCTGCTCGGCCCTGTTCCCCATGAGTCTCAGAACCGACCAACACAGCCCAATTCCTGTCCCGCTTCCCCTGGAGAATCCACCTGGATCCTGAGAACCTGCTGAAGGAGACTTGGTCCCCACCCACCTCTGCTGTGCCTCTAGGCTCCGCAGACACCACACCATCCTCACCCTCTGTCCTCTGCCGCCCACGTTCTCACCCCATCAGGCCAGCACAGGATGTCCCTTGTGGCTATGCTCTGCCCTCTCCTTCCAGCCCTGGTTGGTTTGCCTTAAATGCACCCCCAATGCCATCCCCTCATGTGCATCTCCTGTTCCAGGCCCTCCCTGAGACACCAAGGCCAGGGCTACTCAGGTGGCAAGAAGCAGGCCTCAGGTGCCCTGCAGTGTCCATGTGCAGTGCCCACCTGTAATATCAGGCCATGGGGGACCCTCCTATGCCAGGTGGAGACATAGCTGACCACTGACCACTGAACACCTCCAACAGCTCACACCTGTGCTGAGGGAAACTCCAGGGAGCTGTGAGCTGCAGAAATTCATGATGGACAAGCTGTGGTCACTGGAGTCAGAGGGCTGTCAGGGAAGGGCTGGTGCCTGGTCACCTATAATGTTGCCAACGACCCACTGACCAGAGCCCAGGTACACAGGGACCTCTGTGAATCCTAAAAGTGGGGGAACAGCCTGGCCAGAGTGGCTCAGTTGTTGAGCATCGACTTCTGAACCAGGAGATAACTGTTCCTTTCCCAGTCAGGGCACATGCCCTGGTTGTGGGCAACATCCCCAGTATGGAGTGTGCAAGAGGCAGCCAATCAATGATTCTCTCTCATCGTTGATGTTTCTGTCTCTCTCTCCCTCACCCTTCCTCTCAGATATCAATTAAAGATAATTAAATAAATAAATGAATAAATGACAATATTGCAGGTTTGATTCGCAGTATGGGCATAAATGGGAGGTTACTGATCAGTATTTCTCTCTCACATCAGTGTTTCTCTATTTCCTTCTCTCTGTCCTTTCCTTTACCTCAAAAAATCAATGAACACATCCTCAGGTGAGGACAAAGGAAAGATGATCCAGCCTGGCTTGTGTTGTTCAGTGGTTGAGTGTTGACCAGGACTGAAGAAGTCACTGGTTCAATTCCCAGTGAGGGCTCATGATGGGGTTACTGTCTCCATACCCAGTGGGGGCCATGTTGGAGGCAGCCAATCCATAATTCAATCTCATGGATGTTTCTATCTCTCTATGCCTCGCCCTCCTCTTTTTCTAAAATCAAGAAAATTATATATTTTTTAAAAAAGATCTCTATATCTATATCTATATATCTATATATCTATATCTATATCTATATCTATATCTATATCTATATCTATATCTATATCTATATACCTATCAATATTTCTCCAAGAAGAGGCACATTGATTTTATCCCTAAGGAGTCACTGAATGTGCCCACATCCTACTTCCTAACCACCTCCTGCAGCATAGCCTCTGGTGTGGAAGAAGAGGTCCCTGGACACGGTGACCAGGACCCCAAGGAGGGCCTGGTTCTCTGAGGGCATAGTCAGCACCTCCTTCCAGGAGAAGCCCCAGAGACCCTGGCCTCCTCTCACCTCTTGCCCTTTTTATGTGCAGACACCTCCCATATGCAAATGCCCACATGGCCTCCAGACACACATACAGTGGGTGCCCACTTAAATTCAGGGCCTCCTCACCCTGGAGAATACTTTCTGGGGGATGAGCACCTCACCTTCTAGACATGACTCACATTTGGCTCTTCCTCTTTCTGGTGTCAGCTCCCAGATGTGAGTGACTCAAAGGCTTAGACATGAAGAGATGGGGATCCTGCATCTGAGCCCAGGACTCACTGTGTTCTCTCTGTCCCAGGTGTCCTGTCTGAGGTGCAGCTGCAGGAGTCAGGCCCAGGACTGGTGAAGCCCTTGCAGACCCTCTCCCTCACATGCACTGTCTCTGGATTGTCCATCACAACCAGTGCTTCCTGCTGGCATTGGATCTGCCAGGCCCTGGGGAAGGGGCTGGAGTGGATGGGGCGCATATGTAGTGATGGGAGCACAAACTACAGCCCCTCCCTCAAGAGCCAAACCTCCATCTCCAGAGACAAAGCCAAGAACCAGTTCTCCCTGCAGCTGAGCTCCGTGACCACCGAGGACACAGCTGTGTATTACTGTATGAGCAACACAGTGAGAGACAGTCAGTGTGAGCCCAGACACAAACCTCCTGAGGAGATAGCTGGGCTGGGTTGCAGGGGGCGCTCAGGACACCAAGGGGTGCTCAGGACCACAGAACATGAGGACCAGCTCAGGAGCTGGGACCTGGGGGATATATTCTCTGATGATCTAGTGAGTGGTTTTATTCTCCATGAGTAAACCCCCTCCTCAAGGACGCACTGCCTCTCCCCTTTATGCCTTACATTTCCTTTCACACCACCCCTAGAGGAAGGCACTTACTTCCTCTGCCCCATTGATCAGTCAGAAGGAGTCTTTAATATTTCCTTTTGTCTCTCCTCCAGGAAATGTTGCATTTTAAGGAGGCCATTGGGGACGTCGTTGGGCAGTGACCAGAGAAATGGTATTGCAGCCCCAGCAACCAATAACCTCGGCTGTGCTAACAAAGGTACAGTCTTCTGTCAGGAGCTTCTGTTGGATAAAACACATGAGGGCTTTAATATCACAGAATGAAACTTGGTAGAACTGATGTGTATTTTGTATTTCAAGAAATTAAGAAAATAACAGCGTATGAAATGAAAAATACATGGAGTAAGACTAAGAATGCAGATGAAATGTAAGTGAACTTAAAGAGTATAATAGAAACTCTCCAAAATGGAACACACAATAAATTTTCCAGAAAATAGCCAAGTGTCAGGAATGTAAGAGACAATCAAAGCAGTCAGACATATACACTTGTAATTGGAATCCCAGAAAGAGGAGAGAAAGCACCAAAAAAAGTGGTTGAAGGAATGATGGCAAATATTTACAGAATTTTGTGTAAACTATAAAGAGATGTAAGAACACCAAAGTACCTCAAGAGAATAAGAATAAACAAAATTAAAATAAGCCACATTAAAATCAAACACTTAAAAACCAATGAAAAACATAAAATGCCTAAGAGCGGCAAAACACACACACACACACACACACACACACACACACACGAATTAAAGAACAAGATTGATAAAAACATCAAAGATCACATGAAAAACTACCAAAACCAGAAAATAATGGACGAGGACTCTAAAGGGATGAAGGAACATTGAAAATCCATCAACATAGAATTCTAAACTAACTGAAAATGTATTTCAATACTGGATGGAAATAAAATGACAAAATATCAAATTTTGTGAGATGCAGCTAGGGCAGTCCTTAAAGGGAAATGTATAGCATTAAACACTTATTTTAGAAAAGAATAAAGATCTTTAAATCAATTGGTTAGAAAATCAAAAAGTTAGAAAAGGGAGAGTACCAAGATGGAGACATAGGTAAATGCTGGTTCTTGCTGCTTCCCACAACCACAGGAAATTACAACTAAAATACAGAACAACTGTCATTCCAAACCACCTGAAATCTAGCTGAATGGAAGTTATACAACTAGGGAGGTTAAGAAGAAAGTATACCCATACTGATGGGGAGGGAGGAGCCATGGAACTGGCTAGTCAGACACCCACATGTGGTCTGTGTTTAATCAGGGGGAATATCTCAAATGTGGAGGCCTCCTGTGAGAAGCAAAGGGTACCAGCCCCACACAATAGCCCTCAACCCAGATTTCCAGAGCTGGGAAGAGAAGTCCTCATTTCTTCAGGTTGTAGAAACCAGAAACAATTGTCAGTGAGTGACATGGAGGCAGCTGGAGACCCAAGCTGTTCCTCTTAAAGGTCCAGCACAGGATTTTACAGGGTCCCACTTCATTTGAGCTCAAGTGGCAGGTGGTGGAATTGGGGGATCCAGGGACATACAGGGAAGAACAGGGTTGTCTGGCATTTGGGCAGGAACTGTGGTGGCTTTTTCCCAAACAGGAGTGCTCACAGGGGTCATTGTTTCTATGCTGGGTCTTCCCCCTCACATAGCTGCCTCAAAGCCATATCTGAGTTTCCATCCAGGTGGCTCACATAGTTTGCTCTTCCCTGGTGATTCCCTAAGTACCTGCCCCATCCAATTTGCAGCCCCACCCAAACTGTTTGCATCAGCTTTTCCATATGAATGGCTTGTCCTGGCTCAGGCTTCAGACTCTCCTAAAATCTCTCAAACAAGCAGCATCTAGCATCAGCATGCCCCAAACCTATCAATAAGTGGCCCAAGACCTGGCACTAGCACCAGCCTGCCTTGCTTCACAACTTGTTCTCACCTGGGCACTTCCAAGTCCAATACAAGTAGCAGCCATCTGCAGATACCCCTGTAGCTCCTGCTTGGTGGCCTCAGGCAGTGGCTGACTTTGCTCCTTCCAGGAGGCCTAGAGCCAGTGTACCTGATGGACAACTTCAGACCACACAAGATTACAACTCCACACATCCAGTAGGACAAGGAGGAGGAGTAAGAAAAGGGGGAGGAGGAGGAGGAGGAGGAGAAGGGGGAGGAGGAGGAGGAGGAAGAAGAAGAATCAGAGGAAGGGATAAAAATATGAAAAATGGCAATAAATCCATATCTATCAACAATGGTATCTAAAAAAAACAAAATAAACCAACAAAAAACCTAATGAACAAAATAAACTGTTGGAATAAAATAGAACCTGAGGCATGGAAACATGGAACAAACTGAGGAACCTCAGAGGGAAGAGGGAGAGGAGGGTGGAAAGAGATTAACCAAAGAACTAATATGCATATATGCATTACCTATGAACACAGATAGAAGGGTGATGAAAGCCTGGGGTGGGGAAGAAACTGGGTAGAGGGGTAATATGGGTGGAAAAGGGGGAACATTATTAATACTCTCAACAGTAAAGGTTTTAAAAAAAGAAATTGGAAAAGGAAGATTAAAATCAACTAAAATCAAGCAGAAGGAAAGAAAAATAAAGATGAACAGTGATTAATGAAATCAAAACAGAAAAATAATAGAGAAAAATGAATCATACCAAAATCTGAATCTTCAAAAAGGTCCTTAAAACTAATCAAATGCTCACAAGACTAGCAAAGAGACAAATGACCAATATCAGTAATTACTTAGGAGATATAAACAAATTCCCCAATGCATTCTTATGACACCAGCATTCTTTGTGCAGTCAGTACAAACAAATAGTAAATTACTGACTGAAAACTCTTATTAACATATTTACTAAAACCCTCAACAGAATATTAGCAAATCCTACTAGCAATATCCTATATAATAAAGAGGTAATATGCAAATTCACACTTGTGTCATCACAAGATGGTCACCCCCATGTCTTCACATGATGGCCACCCCACATTGTCACAAGATGGATGCCCCCACATCATCAAAAGATGGCTACCCCATGTTGTCACAAGATGGCCACCCCATGTTGTCCAAAGATGACTGCCACAAGTGCCCACCCCCAAGTCATCACAAGATGGCTGCCCCCACATCATCACAAGATGGTCACCACAAGATGGCGGCCCTCACATTGTCACAAGGAGGTCAGTTGAGGGAGACCAGTCCTGCAGGGGAGGGCAGTTGGGGGCAATCAGGCCAGAAGGGAAGCAGTTAGGTGTCAATCAGGCCAGCAGGGGAGTGGTTAGGGGGTGATCAGGCTGGCAGGCAGAAGCGATTAGGAGCCAGTGGTCCCGGAGTGCGAGAGGGATGTTCAACTGCCGGTTAGGCCTGATCCTTGCAGTCGGACATCCCCCAAGGGGTCCCATATTGGAGAGGGTGCAGGCTGGGCTGAGGGACACCCCCCCATGCATGAATTTTGTGCACCAGGTCTCTAGTAAGAAAATAATACTACACCATGACAAACCAGTGCCGGAGTCCATTCATTGTCTTCACTAGCTGAGTTTAGACAGAGACCCCCAAAAGCTAGTAACCTTTGAAGTCCTAGCAAAGGTCAGGACTTCGCACCACCCAGTTAATCTAGGAACCACCCAGTTAATTTAGGTAATAATAGTTGAAGTATCATCCCCACCTTAGTTCACTTAATCCCTTAGATACTTATGTAGATCCTTGTTGATTATTGTTGATCAGATACTCTGCCTATTCCTGGAAATAATTTATTGATGAGCTAATCAGATACTTTGTCTATTCCTGGAAATTGTCTGCTAATCCGTGTGTCATTGAAACCTCCTTACCCTAAGGGCTACTCCAGATCAATAAAAGATTGGAGCGGCCTGAGCATCGGTGGAAGTCCTTAGGGACTTGCCCGCCTGGTCCCCCAATATTGCAAAATTATCTCGTGTCTTTTTCTCTCATTTGTTGTGCGGCTCCTTTTTCAGATACCAAACCCTACTCCATGCAGAACGTGGAGGGAGTGTTACTCGACAAACCAGGAATTATCCCAACAATTCTAAGCTGATTCAATATTTTTTAATCAACCAATGTAATCCAACAGGTCAACAGTGTAAAGAAGAAAATTCACATGGTCATAAAATTTGATACAGAAAAGTGTGTAACAAAGCACAGCATTCATTCATGATAAAGACGCTTAGGGAACTTTGGATAAAGGGCACTTCCTCAATCTGATCATGGGACTCCTGTAGCTACTATCATACTTGATTGTGGGAAGTTAAAGGATTCCCCCTCAGATGGAGACAAAGTAAAAAAGGTTCACTTTTACCACTTGTACTCAACATTGAACTTGACGTAAAGCAAGCACAATAAGACAACAAAAATACATAGAGACATTCAAATGTGAACAGAAGACACAAGGTGTCACTACTTGTGCGTGACATAGTTATCTATGAAAAAAATCAAATGAATTGTCTTCAAAATCACTGGTCAATACACAAAAATGGATCTATTTGGAGACTTATAATTGCAGTGGGGTTGTCAAAGCATCAAAAAAGGGGATGGAACTGAATTCTTGTAGGAAACCATCCACACAAACACAGCATTTCACAGAGGTGCAGCCTCAGGAGGAACTTGGCAGCACCACTTGTCACCCAGAGTTCACCCTAAATCCCCTGGTGACTGGAGGGCCCTCATGTGTTTGCTCATTGACCTGATCCCAGGGAACATGAGACCTCCAGCCTCTTTAGGACAGGAAGTAGGTTTGCACCTGGGAGCCAGGAGCCCCCTGAAGTCTGGCTACCCCATTCCTCCCACAGAAGCAGGGAGAGGGTGCCCCCTAGTGGTCACACTTCAGTGTAGGTTCCAAGGTCCCCAGAAAACACGCTGGGTTGTAAAGCTGGGGAGGTGCTCAGTGAGCTTTTAAACTGACATTGAAACTTACATGCATTTTAGAGGGAAGGGAGAGAGGAAGTCCCTGTCTCTTCCCGGCACCTGGGAAAACGGACTTTTCCCTAATTTAGGTTTGTGTTTCCTTCAGCCCTCATGGGGCCTGACCAGCTTGCTTCCGTGGGTCCCCTACAGCGAGGCCCAGCATCAGCCTGCAGGAGAGGGGGTCTGGGTGGTTCTTCCTCATTAAGTCTCTGGAGAGAGGTTCCAGCCCAGGTCCCCATGCACCCCTGTACCCTGGCACCTGGAGCTATCCTTCTGGGGGCCTCTCCATCCTAGTTCCCCTCGTCCCAGCAACACAGACAACCCCCAGGTCTGTTGGTCCACCTGGCAGGACCCTGGCTGCCTGCATGCTGTGCGGGGGCCTCACAGTGTTAACTAAACATTAGGATAGGCCCTAGCCCTTCTGGCTCATCAGTCTGAGGATTGAGGGGCCCTGGATTTGATTCCTGTCAAGGGCATTTTGCCACTGGTTGGTGCTTGTATACCAATTTGTTTCCATGTCTATCTGTTCAGATTCTTTAGGATTTTCTATGTGAATAATGACATCATCTCTGAATAGAAAAGCCCGCTTCCTCCAAGCAGGCTCTGGGCTCCCAGGGTGGGCATGGGTATGGGAGCGAGCCCCCTGAGACTTGGGGAGAAGCCGGGAGGCACTGGGATGGCCCCTGCAGGTGAGATCCCAACCCCCAGACACCACCCGCATCCTGTCTTCTCTGGGGAACTCAGAAGCCCACTGGCCACAGGCTGTCTCTTTTCTAAAAGGTGACTGAGCTGAGGGTGGACCACAGAGGCCTATCTCCTGCAAATTGAATCAGGAAAAACCCCAAGAGGGTGGGGAGGAGGGCGCTGCACTTGCCTTTCAGGGTAGACTCCACACCCCACCCACTGCCCCTCTGTCCCCATCAGGGAGGCCAGAGGGACCCCTCCTGTCTAGGCTCAGAGCCTCATGTCCCCATGGGCGGTGGGGCTTTATAAAGCCTCCTGTCCTGGGGCTGTTCCTCTGTGAGGGCAGGTGCAGGTTTGCAAAGCCGTCAGGTGGGTCCCCACAGCCGCCCAGCAGGTCCCACTGCATCCCTCGGGGCCTGAGGGGGTGGCCCTGCAGCCAGCACGGGTGGGGACTGCTCTGACCTCCAGGTGCCCTCCTTTCACCTACTGACTGAGCAGCCCAGTGACTACACCCTGCTGTCCTCCTCTCGGGCTCCCACCTCTGCCCGGGGACCAGAAGGGGAAGAGGCCCCACAACACTGTGCCCACCTGAAGGGTTCTCAGATGTGATGAGAAGGAGTGACGTCTCCTGCCCACTCCAGGGATGCAGCCCACGGTGGGACAGAGAACCCGTGTGTGTGGTCAAGCCCTGAGGGTGGGTAGAGGAGGCCACCAACAGGGGGTGGCCAGGAAATTGTCCCTAAGCACAACCTCCCTTCTGTGACTCACTGTCAGGAGCCATGACTATTTGATTATATTTTGATTTGATTTGATTTATTAACTAGAGGCCCAGTGCACAAAATTTGTGCACAGGAGGGTGGTGTTTCTCAGCCCAGCCTACACCCTCTCCAATCTGGGACCCTCAGGGGATGTCCAACTGCAGGGATTGGGCCTAACTGACAGTTGAACATCCCTCTAGCAATCCGGGACCACTGGCTCCTAACTGCCTCTGCCTGCCAGCCTGATCATCCTTAACTGCCTCTGCCTGCTGGCCTGATTGCCCCCAACTGCCCTTCCCTGATGGCCTCATCGCCCCCAACTGCTTTCCCCTGCCAACCTGATTGCCCCTAACCACCTCTGCCTTGGCCCCCACCACCATGGCTTTTTCCAGAAGGACATCTGGAAGGAAGTCTGGAAGATGTCTGGTCTAATTAGCATATTATGCTTTCATTAGTATAGACTAGGAGACCGGTGCACAAAATTCATGCACATTAAAAGGGAATCAATTAGCGGAAATATTTTAATATTGCTATTTGCCCTTTCTCAATAATAGAAGTGTCAGAGATGAAAGGAAATTAGTAAAATGTATATGAAAATCATATATAAATTTATTAATAAATAAACAGTAACAAAATGATATAACAACAACAGAGGCATGATATAAAAATGACAAAAACATGATATGAAAACAAAAACATGATATAAAAACAACAAAAACACGATATAAAAACAACAGTGATGCAATGACTGATAAAGTGATTAAACTTATTCTAATATCTCCCTGTACACCACATTAAGAGTGAAAAC
>NW_005354207.1:112843-113193 GCF_000412655.1 Myotis brandtii | reverse complement strand
CCCCTCTCTCTGCTCCAGCTCCATTTCTCCCTGGCTCCCGGCGCAGAACTTCCAACCTTGCAAGCCTCTAGTTTAAAGTGGCTTGCAAAATGACACAGCCCATCCAATTTCACAGCCAGGCACCCAGGCCCCGGCCGCTAAGCCTCCTGGGAGTTGTAGTTCTCTATGTCCTGGCTTGCCTCCCTCGCCCCACCCCCACTCCGAGTCCCAACTGAAAGGCCCTGCTGGCTGGTCTAACCCTGTGGCCAGGCATCTGAGTCACCTCGGGTCTTTATTCCTGTCCTGACACTGCGCCATCTGACCACGGAGACTCTCCCCTTGGGAGGCCCCTGGTTCTCCTTCTGGGTCTC
>NW_005354207.1:109493-111732 GCF_000412655.1 Myotis brandtii | reverse complement strand
GGGAACGTTGGAGTCCTCTGTCACTGAAGCAAGCAAGCCTCCTGTTCGCTTCCAGCTTGTTGGCGATTAACCGCCATCTTGGCTGGCAGTTAATTTGCATATCGCCCTGATTAGCCAATGGGAAGGGTAGCGGTTGTACGCTAATTACCATGTTTCTCTTTTATTAGTGTAGATTGTTGTTAATTCTCAGCCTAGGATATTTTCCCATTGATTTTTAGTGAGAGTGGAAGGGATATGAAGAGACTGACAGAGATAGAAATATCCATGTGAGAGAGGCACACCTATTGGTTGCCTGTTGCACATGCTCCCCCAGGACCATGGGATCCTGCAACCCAGGTAACTGCCCTTGACCTGAATCTTGCAAAGGGCCCTTCAGTCCCCAGGTGGACACTCTATCCACTGAGCCATACCTGCTTGGGCAGGAGCCATCTCTCTTTTCTGACTAACCACTGGGGTCACTTTAGAAGGTAGAGCTTCTATCCACCACCTGGGCAATTTGGTGTTTCAGCCTGCTCCTGCCCTTACTCCCTGCAGAGAACCCCCCCACCCCCCCGCTCCGCCCAGCATCCTGTGCTCAGTGTGAGGGCACCTCATCAGGAGGCAAAATGGAAGCCCAGGCCTATGTCCTTCTCCTGTGGGTCCCCAGACCTGAGGACGCTCACCTGCACCCTCTGTTCCCAGGTTCACCAAGCTTCCCAGCTCTGGGGGTCACATGTTTTTTCTGACCCACAAGCACCTGGTGTGCAACCCAAGAACACGAGGGCCGGGCATCTTTCTTCTTCACTGATTTGTCCTTGTTGCATAGAGGAACATTGGTGTGTCACTGGCCCTCAGTACTGGTGGAATGAATGAATGAATGAATGAATGAAATCCAATCCATTAATATTGGTAAATAGGCACTGGAATTAGTATAAGGTCCACAACGCCCACACCCACGGGCCTGTGTATGAGCATCCTGTCTGTGGACCTGCCTTGGGTCCCACTTGCCCAAGGACCCGGCTCGGGAGAAAACTGGCTGCAGAACTGGGGTCTGTGCCTCAGTGGGCTGTGTGCACCCGGGGCCTTATATCAGTGAGTGATGCTCCGGCAAATGCCAGGCTTGGCTTCCTGTGTAAATACAGCCCCAATGGGGCCACAGAGCCTGCCGAGTCTGGCTGACCCAGGGACATGGCTGTCTCATTCTCCATCTTCCTTCCTGTGCTGGGAATCCCCTGGGGTCAGTGCAGTGTCTGGGGACCTGGGGGTTCAGAATTGTGTTCATAGAGACGTGGACTGATGAACCTTGTTGCTTCCTTCTGTCCCAGGTGTCCTGTCCCAGGTGCAGCTGCAGGAGTCAGGCTCCACGGTGGTGCAGCCCTCGCAGACCCTGTCCCTAACCTGTGCCATCTCTGGGGACAGTGTATCCAACAACAGTGCTGCTTGGCACTGGGTCAGGCAGCCCCCAGGGAAAGGGCTCCAGTGGCTGGGAAGGACCTACTTTGAGTCCAAGTGGTACAGAGAGTACACACCATCTCTCCAAAGTCAGTTAGTCATCGACCCTGACATGTCCAAGAACCAGTTCTCTCTGCAGCTGAGCTCAGTGACCACTGAGGACACAGCTGTGTATTACTGTGCAGGAGACACAGTAAGGGGAAGTCAGTGTGAGCCCAGACGCATACTCCCTGAGGGAGGCAGCAGGGCTGGGCTGCAGGGGTCACTCAGGACACCAGGGGCTGCTCAGGACCAGCACAGGGGCCAGAACAGGAGCAGGTGGAGAGTTAAGCAAAGACACAATTTCCTGCTCCATCTTAAATTACCTTTACTTCAAGGCTCAGCAACAGTGCTCACAGAAGGCCTTTTCTATGTCTAGTTTCAGGGATTGTATTTATGATCATAAAAGGGGCTCTGACTTTATTCTGACACTAGAGGCCCAGTGCATGAAATTCGTGCATGGAGGGGTCCCTTCAGCCCAGCCTGCACCCTCTCTAATCCAGGACCCTTGGGGGATGTCTAACTGCCGGTTTAGGCCTGATCGGACCTAAACTGGCAATTGGACATCCCTCTCACAATCCTGGACCGTTGGCTCCTAATTACTCAATGCTCTGCCTGCCTTGTTGCCCCTAACTGCCCCCCTTCCAGCCTGATCGCCCCTCACTACCTCTGCGTGCCAGCCTGATTGCCTCTAACTGACCCCCCTGCCAGCTTGGTCTCCCCCAGCTGCCCCCCCTGCCAGATTAGTTGCCCATCACTGCCCCCCTCC
>NW_005354207.1:86533-109237 GCF_000412655.1 Myotis brandtii | reverse complement strand
GGTCATCCCTAACTGCCCCCCACACCAGCCTGGTCGCCTCTTACTACCCCCTAGCTGTCCTGGTCACCCCAACTTCCCTCCCTGCCTGCCTGGTCGCCCCTAAGTGCCCCCCGTGCTGGCCTTGTCACCCCTCATGGCCTGCCTGCCAGCCTGGTCGCCCCACGCAGCCTGCTTGTTCAGTCATTTGGTCATCCCTCACTAACACCCCTGACAGTCTGGTCGCCCCATGCAGCCTGCTGTTCAGTCATTTGGTCATCCCTCACTAACCCCCCTGCCAGCCTGGTCACCCCATGCAACCTGGTAATTCAGTCGTTAGGTCATTCCTCAATAACCCCCCTGATGGCCTGGTTGTAGGCAGACACAATGTGACGGTGTGATGGTCAATTTGCATATTACCTCGTTATTATATAGGATAATTCAGTGACTGAAAGTAACTTCACAGGAGGCTCTGATCAAGCATTCCTACCTGGACAGTCCTGGAAGGTGGGCAGGACCCAGGCCTATGACTTTTTTAACTTAAAGGCTCTTTTTTGCCTTGAGCAACCCTGTCCATTATTCCTGTGCATCTGGGTTAACACACCATTGACATCAGCATGACCACCCTCAGGAGAGCAAATCTTGGCCTTCCATGCGTCCCCTCTGGAGAATTGTCTATGGAGGCCCTTTACCCATTTTTTAATTGGATTGTTTGTCTTCTTTTTGTTAAATTGTATGAGTTCCCTGTATATTTTGGAGATTAACCCCTTATTGGATGTATCCATGCTGTTGCAAATGGTAAGAGTTCTTTCTTTTTTACTGCTGCATAATATTCCATTGTGTATATGTACCACAGTTTTTTAATTCACTTATCTCCTGATGGACAATTAGGCTAATTCCAAACCTTAGCTGTTGTAAATTGTGTTGCTCTGAACATAGGAGTGCATATATTCTTTCTGATGAATGTTTCAGGTTTCTTAGGATGTATTCTTAGAAGTGGAACACTGGTCACATGGGAGTTCCACCCTTGACAATCCCCTGCCCTCCCTTACCCCCCAGTGTCTTATGTCCATTGGTTTTGCTTATATGCATGCATACAAGTCCTTCGGTTGATCTCTTACTCCCCTCCCTTCTGCCCCCCAACCCTCTCTGGCCTTCCCACTGCAGTTTGACAATCAGTTTGAGGCAGCTCTGCCTCTGTATCTATTATTGTTCAAAAGTTTGTAATGGTCTTTATTATCCATGAATGAGTGAGATCATGTGGTATTTTTCCTTCATTGACTGGCTTATTTCACTTAGCATAATGCTCTCCAGCTCCATCCATGCCGTTGCAAATTGTAAGAGTTCCTTCTTTTTTACAGCAGCATAGTATTCCATCGTGTAGATGTACCACAGTTTTCTAATCCATTCATCTACTGATGGGCACTTAGGCTGTTTCCAAATCTTAGCTATGGTGAATTGTGCTGCTATGAACATAGGGGTGCATATATCCTTTCTGATTGGTGTTTTTGGTTTCTTGGGATATATTCCTAGAAGTGGGATCACAGGGTCAAATGGGAGTTCCATTTCCAGTTTTTTGAGGAAACTCCATACTGTCTTCCATAGTGGCTGCACCAGTCTGCATTCCCACCAGCAGTGCACAAGTGTTCCTTTTTCTCCACATCCTCTCCAGCACTTGTCGTTTGTTGATTTGTTGATGATAGCCATTCTGACAGGTGTGAGATGGTACCTCATTGTTGTTTTGATTTGCATCTCTCGGATGATTAGTGACTTTGAGCATGTTTTCATATGTCTCTTGGCTTTCTGAATGTCCTCTTTTGAAAGGTGTCTATTTAGATCCTTTGCCCATTTTTTGATTGGATTGTTTATCTTCTTTTTGTTAAGTTGTATGAGTTCCCTATAAATTTTGGAGATTAGGCCCTTATCAGATATGACGTTGGCAAATATGTTTTCCCACGCAGTGGGTTTTCTTGTTGTTTTGTTGATGGTTTCTTTTGCTGTGCAGAAGCTTTTTATTTTGATGTAGTCCCATTTGTTCATTTTCTCTTTAGTTTCAACTGCCCTAGGAGCTGTATCAGTGAAGAAATTGCTTTGGCATATGTCTGAGATTTTGTTGCCTTTGGATTCTTCTAGTATTTTTATGGTTTCCGGTCGTATATTTAAGTCCTTTATCCATTTTGAGTTTATTTTTGTGTATGGTGTAAGTTGGTGGTCTAGTTTCATTTTCTTGCATGTATCTGTCCAATTTTCCCAACACCATTTATTGAAGAGACTACCTTGGCTCCATTGTATGTTCTTGCCTCCTTTGTCAAATATTAATTGAGCATATTGGTTCGGGCTGATTTCTGGGGTCTCTATTCTATTCCATTGATCTATATGTCTGTTCTTGTGCCAGTACCAGGCAGTTTTGAGAACAGTGGCTTTGTAATACAGCTTGATATCTGGTATTGAGATCCCACCTACTTTGTTCTTTCTCAGGATTGCTGCAGCTATTCGGGGTCTTTTTTTATTCCAGATGAATTTTTGGAGAATTCGTTCTAGATCTGTGAAGTATGCCATTGGTATTTTAATGGGAATTGCGTTGAACATTTTTAATTTTTTGAGGAATATCCATATTGTTTTCCATAATAGCAGCATCAGTCTGTATTTCTAATGGCTAAAGAAACTGATGAACCAAAATAGACCCAGAGGCATAGAAGCAGGAACAGACTATTGAAACTCAGACAGAAGGCAGGGGAGGGTGGGTGGAACGAGATCAACCAATGAACTTGTATGCAAATATGCCTAACCCGTGGACACAGACAATGGGGTGGTGAGTGTGGGGGAGGGGGACAAGACTGGGCTGGAAGAGTTAATGGGGGAAAAGGGGAACCTATGTAATACTTTCAACAATAAGGATTTTAATAAAGACAGAGAGACAGCAAACCTTGTAAAGGATCTTCTTGTCCAATCCCCACTGTGCTCTCTACCACCTCTATGTCCTCTTCCTCACCTTCCCTCCTTAACTTCAAATGCACAAACACAGCTGCGAATGGTTATTCTCTGGAGCATTTGAGGTCTGGCTCTCCAATAGTTGTCATTAGTTTGGCTCCAAAAAGTCTTATAACACATTCTCTTCATGTTTGGATATTTCTTACATCAACATATCGTCTTTTCTTCATTTAAAACATCCGTTCATACATGTTTTTTCCTCATGTGCAGAGGAAAGGATACACAATTATTAAAAACCTGCTACCTTGCCAGGATGAAGCCTAAAGAGTTCACACCCTTTGGTGCAGGGGCTGACACCCCAACCACTGAGCAACACCAGCCAGGGCTCTATTTTTAAAAGATGGAATCTCTCCCACATTGAGAGGCTGGGAACACAGGCATTTTGCACACGAGCAGCAGGGAAGTCGAGCAGAAGGGAATCTGTGGTTTCGGGCAGGCAGCTGCGTGCTTGTGACAGGGACAGCATGTTTGAGACGGAGGCTGTGGCCACAGCGAATACCCCAGCCTCTCCTCCCTCATCACTTGTACACGTTCGAGTTTTAGAAATAGAATGTGGGGAACCAGCTGGAATTGTAAGACATAGTAATCCTGCTCTGTTAACTGTGATTGTTTATTCTGATTAAAGAAGCACATTCTCACCTAGCTGGCAGCTGCACTGGGGACCTGGGAGCTCACCTGAAAGATGGATTTGCTGCAGGAACCAACCCACCTGCCCTTGGAAATCCCCAGCCCTCTGCTCCCTATCAATGGCCCCTTTGGCATAGCCTTTGCCTACTTCCCCATGAAATTGTTTTTCCTTTTATTCAATACTAGTGGCCCGGTACAGGTAGGGTCTGGCAGGCCTGCCCAGATGGGGGCCCATGGGGCCCAGCCAACAGGGGGAGGGGTCATGAGCAGTTGACCAGCAGGCCCCGCCCCTGATCAGGGTGTTTTGGAATTATTGGGGCCAGGCCAGCTGGGGGTAGAGGGGGGCCGATCATGGCTCGGATCAGGCTGGTTGGTGGCCACAGTGCGCATCATAGTCATGGATTGTTCTGGTCATTCCATTCGTTCTGCTGTTCTGGTTGCTGGGCTTTCATATATATACAAGACACTTAGCATATTAGGCTTTTATTATATAGGATAGACAAGCAGCTGGCTTATGGTGGGGTGTAGAGCATATTTTTGTAAATGACTGGTTGCTCTTCCATATTGCCCACAGAATTAGAATAAATGCTTATATTTGATTCAACCCTGTCTCTGCTTAATTGACTCAAGTAGTGACAGGCAGCAGGGACCCATGCATTGTCGCATTACATATTCATGTGCATGAGATGTGATTGGGAAAAACAACAAAGACAATCTATCATCCTATATAATAAAGAGCTAAAATGCAAATGGTCATCACGCCATCACACTGTCACGCCGGGACCAGGGGACCTGAGGCCGTGCCTGCCCCTTGCGGGGCTTGATGGGGGTGTGGTTGGCTGGGAATGGGTCTCGCCTGATTTCGAGGCACGTGCGAGTGACTAGAGACTTGACTCTGGGTCCCGCAGCATGCCCCAGACTCTGACAGGAGGGAGATTTTCATATAAATTTTACTAATTTTCTTTCATCTCTGACACTTCTATTATAGAGAAAGGGCAAATAGCAATATTAAAATATTTTCTCTAATTCATT
Source organism: Myotis brandtii (assembly GCF_000412655.1). Taxonomy (NCBI): domain Eukaryota; kingdom Metazoa; phylum Chordata; class Mammalia; order Chiroptera; family Vespertilionidae; genus Myotis; species Myotis brandtii. Next base: position 104,611 of record NW_005354207.1, on the reverse strand, counting down.
CCCTTTTAATGTGCACAAATTTTGTGCACCAGGCCACTAGTTATCAAAATAAAAGTATCATTCCAAAGCAAATTCTTATTCCCAAACCCAAGAAAGGCAACATGTCCCACAAAGGGGGGAAGGAGAGGAAGAGGAAGCCCCATCCATGTGCCTCTGGGGGCAGCACCTCTGTGTCTTCATCAAAATCACAGGATGGAGGACTCTCAATCCTGGAAGCTGCCCACAAAGAAATGGGGTCAGGGTGACTGGTCTCAGGAAAGGACGGAGGGAAGGAGGGTCAGGACGGGACCCCTTGTGGCCAGCATTCTTGAGTCCTTTTCCATCTGGGGTCGCCCTGAGGATAACAAGGTCAGGCATGCAGCCCAGGGTCCCAGCTGCACCCTTATATCCAGACACCATGCAAATGGGGCTCTCCTCCTGCTCATAAAAGAGGGCTTTGACCCACATGCTGTGGAGACACCCAGAACCCACGTGCCTGAGATAGGACCCCAGCGGCTCCACCACGGACTTGGTACCAAACTGCGTTTTCCTCCTGATCATTTCTCAAGGTCATTCTCATAGAGGGGAGCACTGAGACCTGTGCCTGTGCCTGTTTTTGATTCCATGTTATTTTAAGTCCACCTCGTGTCTCTGTGTTTGCAGGTGTCCAGTGTAAGGTGCAGCTGGTGGAGTCTGGGGGAGGCATGATACAACCTGTAGGGTCTCGGAGACTCTCCTGTGCAGCCTTGGGATTCACCCTCAGTGACTATGAAAAGATCTGGGTCCACCAGGCTCCAGGGAAGGGGCTGGAGTGGATCTCACTCATTATTCATACTGATGGTAGCACATACTATGCAGACTCTGTCAAGGACCGATTCACCATCTCCAGGGACAATGCCAAGAACACGCTGTATCTGCAAATGAACAGCCTGAGAGCTTAGGACACAACCCTGTATTACTGTGCGATGAGGCGAAGTCTATGTGAGCCAAGAGACAAACCTCCCTGAGGGAGGCAGCAGGGCTGGGCCGCAGCGAGAGCTCAGGCCAAGAGAAGCTGCTTAGCAAACCCAGAGTCCCAGCTCAGAAGCTGTCCCTGGAGGAGTTGTGAGGGCTTCCTATTGGGGTCAATGCTTTCTTCCCTCCTGTTGTCCCTGGGGAAGCTCCTGCTTCCTTCGTTGTGGCTTTAATTAGATTCTTTTCAGGCAAAAAAGCAGGAAGTGGCTGTGTTTCAGATCTGGTTGACTTGTCATCTGTGCCCTTCTTGTCACCATGTCCCTGATGGTCACTCTCTGGCTTGACAAGGAAAACATTGTAGGCATGCCTGTCCCCCACACTGAGAGTGATGCGCCCCAACTTTGCTCGCAGTGCTGAGTAGGGATCAGGGATTCCAGGCCCCAAACCTCACCTGAGGGTCATCAGCCCCTTGCTCTGCCCTCAGAGGAGGCCTTTGGGGACAGTTAGCCACTTGCCTCTCACTGACATGGCTGCACATGGATCAAAGGTCTGACCCTGCAGGTGCTGCCCTTCCATGAGCCTGGGAGAGAGACCTAGATCTCAGATTGTCCTCGATGGAGGCAGGACAAGGCCCAGTGACGGGGCCAGTCACAGCCCTGCTGGGCCCTGTTCTCCATGGGTCTCAGAACCCGGTCCCGGGGGACACGTCACTATAGCTGTCCTGCTTCCCCTGGAGAATCCACCTGGACCCTGAAAACCTGCTGAAGGAGACTTGGTCCCCACCCACCTCTGCTGTCCCTCCAGGCTCTGCATACACCACCCCATCCTCACCCTCTGTCGTCTTCTGCCCGCATTCTCACCCCTCAGGCCTGCACAGGACGTCCCATAGGGCTGCGCTCTGCCTGCTCCTTCCAGCCCTGGTAGGTTTTGCCTTAAATGCACCCCCACGTGCCCTCATGCCCATCTGCTGTGCCAGTCCCTCCCTGAGATGCCAGGGCCAGGGCCACTCAGGCAGCATAAAGCCAGCCTCAGCCACCCTGCAGTGCCCACGTGCAGTGCCGGCATGTGATGTCAGGCTGTGGGGGCCGCACCTGTGTCAGGTAGAGACACAGCTGACCACTGATCTCAGAGAACCTCCAACAGCTCACACCTGTGCTGAGGGAAACTCCAGGGGGGCCATGAGCTGTAGAGCATAGTGGTGGACAAGCCTGTGGCCACTGGGCTCAGAGGGCTGTCAGGGAACGGCTGGTGCCTGGTCACCTATAATGTTGCCGACATCTCACTGACCAGAGCCCAGGTACACAGGGAGCTCTGTGAATCCTAAAAGTGTAGGAACAGCCTGGTCAGGGTGTCTCAGTGGTTGAGCATTGACTTCTGAACGAGGAGGTCTCTGTTCCATTCAGTCAGGGCACATGCCCAGGTTTGAGCAACATCCCCAGTGTGGAGTGTGCAGGAAGGCAGCCAATCAATGATTCTCTCTCATCATTGATGTTTCTGTCTCTCTCTCTCTCTCTCAACCTTCCTCTCTGATATCAATTAAAAAACAATTAAATAAATAAATGAAAATATTGCAGGTTTGATTCGCAGTATCGGCATAAATTTGAGGTAACTGATCAGTATTTCTCTCTCACATCAATGTTTCTCTATTTCCTTCTCTCTCTGTCCTTTCTTTTCCCTCTAAAAATCAATGAACACATCCTCAGGTGAGGACAAAGGAAAGAAGATCCAGCCTGGCTGATGTCGCTCAGCGGTTGAGTGTTGACCCTGGACCCAAGAAGTCACTGGTTCAATTTCCAGTGAGGGCTCATGATGGGGTTACTGTCTCCATACCCAGTGGGGGTCATGCTGGAGGCAGCCAATCCATGTTTTTCTCTCATGGATGTTTCTATCTATCTATGCCACTCCCTTCTCTAAAAATCAAGAAAATTATATTTTTTGAAAAAAGATCTATGTCTATATCTATAATTATATCTAAACCTATATCTATATCTATACCTATATCTATCTATATCTATACCTATACCTATATCTATATCTATATCTATATCTATATCTATATCTATATCTATATCTATATCTATATCTATATCTATATCTATATCTATATCTATATCTATATCTATATCTATATCTATATCTATATCTATATCTATATCTATATCTATATCTATATCTATATCTATATCTATATCTATATCTATATCTATATATCTATATCTGTATCTATCAATATCCCTGGAAGAGGCACATTGATTTTATCCCTAAGGAGTCACTGATTGCTCCCACATCCTACTTCTTGACCACCTCCTGCAGCACATCTCCTGCTGTGGAAGAAGAGGTCCCTGGGCACAGTGACCAGGACCCCAAGGAAGGCCTGGTTCTCTGAGGGCACAGTCAGCACCTCCTTCCAGGAGAAGCCCCAGAGACCCTGGCCTCCTCTCACCTCTTGCCCTTTGTATGTGCAGACACCTCCCATATACAAATACCCACATGGCCACCAGACCCACACACACAGTTGGCATCCACTTAAATTCAGGGCCTCCTCACCCTGGAGAATACTTTCTGGTGGAGAAGGACCTCACCTGCAAAAGCATGACTCCCATGTGGCTCTTTCTCTTCCTGCTGTCAGTTCCCAGATGTGAGTGACTCAAGGGCTTAGATGTGAAGAGATGGAGATCCTGCACCTGAGTCCAGGACTCACTGTGTTCTCTCTGTCCCAGGTGCCCTGTCTGAGGTGAAGCTGCAGGAGTCAGGCCCAGGACTGGTGACGCCCTCGCAGACCCTCTCCCTCACATGCACTGTCACTAGTTACGCCATCACCAGTGTTTACTGCTGGAGCTGGGTCCGCCAGCCACCCGGGAAGGGGCTGGAGTGGATGGGGCGCATATGTTATGATGGAAACCTTTACTACACCCCCTCCCTCAAGAGCCGAACCTCCATCTCCAGAGACACGTCCAAGAACCAGTTCTTCCTGCAGCTGAGCTCCGTGACTACCGAGGACACAGCCGTGTATTACTGTTCAAGAGACACAGTGAGGGGAAGTCAGTGTGAGCCCAGACACAAACCTCCCTGAGAGAGGCACCAGAGCTAGTTTGCAGGGGATGCTCAGGACACCAGGGGGCGCTCAGCACATGAGGATCAGCTCAGGATCTGGGACCTGGGGGATATATTCTCTGATGATCTGGTCAGTGGTTTTATTCTCCAGGAGTAAACCCCCTCCTCAAGGACTCACTGCCTCTCCCCTTTATGCCTTACATGTCCTTTCACACCACCCCTAGAGGAAGGCACTTACTTCCTCTGCCTCATTGATCAGTCAGAAGGACTCCTTAATATTTTCTTTGGTCTCTCCTCCAGGAGACATTGCCATTTTAAGGAGGCCATTGGGGACGTCGTTGGGCAGTGACCAGAGAAATGGTATTGCAGCCCCAGCAACCAATAACCTCGGCTGTGCTAACAAAGGTACAGTCTTCTGTCAGGAGCTTCTGTTGGATAAAACACATGAGGGCTTTAATATCACAGAATGAAACTTGGTAGAACTGATGTGTATTTTGTATTTCAAGAAATTAAGAAAATAACAGCGTATGAAATGAAAAATACATGGAGTAAGACTAAGAATGCAGATGAAATGTAAGTGAACTTAAAGAGTATAATAGAAACTCTCCAAAATGGAACACACAATAAATTTTCCAGAAAATAGCCAAGTGTCAGGAATGTAAGAGACAATCAAAGCAGTCAGACATATACACTTGTAATTGGAATCCCAGAAAGAGGAGAGAAAGCACCAAAAAAAGTGGTTGAAGGAATGATGGCAAATATTTACAGAATTTTGTGTAAACTATAAAGAGATGTAAGAACACCAAAGTAGGAATATAAGAGACAATAAAACAGTCAAATATATATACATGTAATTGGAATCCCATAAAGAGGAGAGAGGGGGCACCAAGTAAAATGTTTGAAGAAATTATGGCAAATAGTTTCTCAGAATTTGATGTAAACTATAAAGAGATCGAAGAACACAACGTACCCCAAGAAGAATTAAAATAAAAAAAACAACAACATTAAATCAAGGCACAATAAAGTCAAACTGGTGAAAAAGATAAAATGCCTAAGGGCAGCAAGGAAAAATCCACACATGATTCAAGGAACAAAATTAATAGAAACATCAAAGGTCACATGATAAACTACCAAAACCAGAAGTCAGTGGAGTGATGACTCTAAAGATCTGAAGGATCATTAAAGGAACATCAATGTAGAATTCTAAACTAATGAAAATTTATGTCAAAATAGGATGAAAATTAAATTGCAAAATATCAAATTTTCTGAGATGCAGCTAGAGCAGTGCTTAGAGGGAAATGTATAGCATTAAATGCTCATGTTAGAAAGGAATAAAGATCTTTAAAACAATAACATATGCCTCCACATTTAAAAATTGGAAAATGATGAGAACCAATTTGGAGGCATAGGTAAATACATGTTCTCGCGCCTCCCACAGCCACAAGGAATGTACAACGGAAATAGAGAACAACCATCATTCCTGACTATGGGGATAAAGAAGAAAGCACATCAAGACTGGTAGGAAGGGCAGAGGTGGGGTACACACTAGTCGGACACTCACATGTGGTGTGTTTTTATTTGGGAGAGATATCTCAGCTGTGGAGGCCTCCTATGAGAAGCAAAGGGTCCCAGCCCCACACCAGACCTTGAACCCAGGGTTCCAGAGCTTGAAAAAGAAGTCCTCATAACTTCAGGTTCCAAAAACTAGAAATGATTATCTTTGAGTGACATGGAGGCAGCTGGAGACCCAGGCTGTACCTCTTCAAGGACCAGCACAAGAACTTAGAGGGTCTTGCTTCCTCTGACATCCAGCCATAAGTGGTGGAATTGAGGTATCCTGGGACACACAGGAAATAACTGGATTGTCTGGCCTTATGGCAGAAACTTGGGGTGGCTTTCTCCCAGACAGGGCTGCTCACAGGAGTCATTGTTTCTGTGCTGGGACCTCCCCCATTGCATAGCTGCCTGGATGCCATATCTAAGGTTCCATCAGTGTGGCTCACACAGTTTGCTCTGCCCTGGTGATTCCCTGAGAACCCACCCCATCCAACTCTTTACAGCAGCCTTTCCATTTAATTGGCTTATCCTGGCTCAGGTTTCAGACTCTCCTAAAATCTCTCAAACAAGCAGCAGCTAGCATCAGCATGCCCCAAAACTATCAATAAGTGGCCCAAGACCCAGCACTAGTGCCAGTCTGCCATGCTTCACAACTTGTACTTGACTGGGCACTTCCAAGCCCAATACTAGTAGCAGTCATCTGCAGATCCCCCTGTAGCTCCTGCTTGGTGCCTCCATGTAGTGGCTGACTTTCCACCTTCGGGGAGGCCATAGCAGATTACAACTCTATACATCCAGAAGGAGGAAGAGGAGGACACCGAGGAGGAGGGGAGACAAAGGAAGGAAAATAGAAGAAGAAGAAGAAGAAGAAGAAGAAGAAGAAGAAGAAGAAGAAGAAGAAGAAGAAGAAGAAGAAGAAGAAGAAGAAGAAGAAGAAGAAGAAGAAGAAGAAGAAGAAGAAGAAGAAGAAGAAGAAGAAGAAGAAGAAGAAGAAGAAGAAGAAGAAGAAGAAGAAGAAGAAGAAGAAGAAGAAGAAGAAGAAGAAGAAGAAGAAGAAGAAGAAGAAGAAGAAGAAGAAGAAGAAGAAGAAGAAGAAGAACAACAACAACAACAACAATAACAATAACAACAACAACAACACATGAACAAAGCCCTAGCCGGTTTGACTCAGTGGATAGACTGTAGGGCTGCTGACTGAAGGTTTTCAGGCTTGTTTATGGTCAGGGGCACATGCCCGAGTTGCTGGCTCGATCCCCGTTAGGGGACATGCAGAATGTGGCTGATCAGTGATTCTCTGTTATCATTGATGTTTCTCTCTCTCTCTCTCCCCCCTTCCTCAGTGAAATCAATAAAAATATGAACAAAATAATAGCAATACATACATATCTATCTACAATTGAATCTAAGAACCAAAATAAATGAATAAAGTATCTAATGAACAAAATAAACAGATGAATAAAATAGAACCAGAGGCATGGAAACATACGACAGACTGACGAGTCTCAGAGAGAAGAGGGAGGATAGTGTGGAAAGAGATTAACCAAATAACTTATATGCATATGCATTACCTATGGACCCAAATAGGAGGGTGATGAAAGCCTGGGATTGGGCAGGAACAGGGTGGAGGGGTGATAGGGGCGGAAAAGAAGGGATATCAGTAATACCCTCAACAGTAAAGATTTTTTAAAAGAAATTAGAAAAGGAAGATCAAAATCACCTCAAATCAAGAAAAAGGAAAGAAAAATAAAGATGAACAGAGATTAAAGAAATCAAAAAAGGAAAATGGTAGAAACAAATGAATGGTGCCAACAGCTGAATCTTTGAAAAAAATCAATAAAACTAACTCAATGCTAACAAGACTGGCAAAGAGACAAATGACCAATATCAGAAATTAATGAGGAGATATGAACACATTCCCCAGTGCATTCTTATGAGACCGACATTCTTTGTGCACTCAGTACAAAGAAATAGTAAACTACTGACCAAAATCTCTTGTTAACATATTTACTAAAATCCTCAACAAAATATTAGCCAACCCTACCAGCAATATAAGAAAATCATACTACATCATTACAAAGTAGGAATTATCCCAACAGCTCAAAGCTAATTCAATATTTTTAAATCGACTAATGTAATCCAACACGTCAACTGTGTAAGGAAGAAAATTCACATGGTCATAAAAATTGATACAGAAAAGTCTGTGAGAAAGCACAGCATTCATTCATGATAAACATGCTTAGGGAACTTGGGATAAAGGGCACTTCCTCATTCTGATCATGTGACTCCTGTAGCTAAAATCATACTCGATTGTGGGAAGGGAAATGATTCGCCCTCAGATGGGGACAAAGTCAAGAAGGTCCACTCTTACCACTTCTATTCAACATTGTACTTGACGTTTTAACAACTGAAATAAGATAAGAAAGATGCGTAGAGACATTGAAATGTGAATGGAGATACCAGGTGTCCCTACTGATTCGTGACATAGTTATCTATGGAAAAAAATCAAAGGAATCGACTTCAAAATCACGGCTCAATACACAAAAATGGATATATTTTGAGACTTATCATAACTGCAGTGGTGTTGCCCATGTGGGGTTGTCAAAGCAGCAGATAAGGGGACAGAACTGAGTTCTTGTGGAAAACCATCCACAGAAACACAGCTTTTCACAGAGGTGCAGCCTCAAGGAGGTACTTGGCAGCACCACTTGTCACCCAGAGTTCACTCTAAATCCCCTGGTGACTGGAGGGGCCTCAGGTGTTTGCTCATTGACCTGATCCCAGGGAACATGAGACCTCCAGCCTCTTTAGGACAGGAAGTAGGCTTGCACCTGGGAGCCAGGAGCCCCCTGAAGTCTGGCTGCCCCCTTCCTCCTACAGAAGCTGGGAGAGGGTGCCCCCTAGTGGTTACACTTCAGGGTAGGTTCAAGGTCCCCAGCAAACACCCTGGGGATAAAGGTGGGGAGGCCTCAGTGAGCTTTTAAACTGACATTGAAACTTACATGCATGTTGAAGGTGCTCTATCCTGGCACCTGAGAAAACGGACTTTTCCCTAATTTAGGTTTGTGTTTCCCTCAGCCCTCATGGTTCCCTGACCAGCTGGCGTCTGGCGGGTCCCCCACGGCGAGGCTCAGCATCAGCCTGCAGGAGATGAGGTCTGGGTGGTTCTTCCTCATTAAGTCTCTGGAGAGAGGTTCCAGCCCAGCTCCCCATGCACCCCTGTACCCTGGCACCTGGGGCTGCCCTTCTGAGGGCCTCTCCATCCTAGTTCCCCTCATCCCAGCAACACAGACAACCCCCAGCTTTGTTGGTCCATCTGGCAAGACCCTGGCTGCCTGCATACTGTGCGGGGGCCTCACAGTGTTAACTAGACATGGTGGGAGGGGCCCTAGCCCATGGGGCTCAGTGCATAGAGCATGAGCCTTCAGACTGAGGGGTCCCTGGTTCAATTCCTATCAAGGGCACAGGCCTCAGTTGTAACCTGATTCCATGCCTGCAGGAGTCAACTACTCAATGTGTCCCAATAACTCTCTGCGTCGCCAGAATCCTTCCACTTTGTCTAAAAATAAGTGGGAAAATATCTTTGGGTGGGATGAACAAAACTAAATACATAAATAAAGGAATCTTGTTTTTTAAAAAAAGAAATCATAAGAGGAAACCCTGTCTTAGTACCAAGCTTAGGGAGGACCGTGTGCATGTTCCACTAGGAATGATGATGGAGCTCAGACACAGCTCAGTTTTGAATAAAGATTACAGCGGCCTCACATGGTGGGTGAGGACATGGTATGAAGCCTTTTGCTGAAAAAGCGTGTTGGTTTCTCTGGGTCACACCTGCGTCAAGGCTCCTGACCACATGTTATCACTTTCCATGGGCAGAGCCTGGGCGTCAGGTTTGAGGTGCTTTCTCTCTGTGTTTATGCCTCGCAGCGGGTGGTGGTTGTTGTTTTTCTCTCCAGATGCATTTGGTGCTTATACATGAGGTCATGTTCGGGTCTGTTTTCCAGATTCTTTAGGATTTTCCATGTGAATAATCACGTCATCTCTGAATAGAAAAGGTGCCTCCTCTCTGCGAGCCCCCTGCACCTTGTGGAGAAGCCAGGAGGCGCTGGGGCAGCCCCTGCAGGTCACATCCCGGCCCCCCGCCCACCAAGATTCTCATCCTGTTCCCAAAGCTGCCCCTGGGCCCTGGGAACCTCTAGGGCAGGTCTTCAGGCCACACTCCCTGTGCCCAGCGTGAGGCACCTCATCAGGAGGCAAAATGGAAGCCCAGGCCTATGTCCTTCCCCTGTGGGTCCCCTGGTCTGAGGACTCTCACCTGTGCCCTCTGCTCCCAGGCTCCCCAGCTGCCCAGCTCTGGGGGCACATGGTGTGTGTCTGACCCACAAGCACCTGGCGTGCGACCCCAGAACACAGGGACTGGGCCTCTGTCTCTTCACTGATTTGTCCTTGTTGCCTAGAGATGCTGGTGTGTCACTGGCCCTCAGTGCTGGTGGAATGAATGAATGAATGAATGAATGAAATCCAATCCATTAATATTGGTAAATAGGCACTGGAATTAGTATAAGGTCCACAACGCCCACACCCACGGGCCTGTGTATGAGCATCCTGTCTGTGGACCTGCCTTGGGTCCCACTTGCCCAAGGACCCGGCTCGGGAGAAAACTGGCTGCAGAACTGGGGTCTGTGCCTCAGTGGGCTGTGTGCACCCGGGGCCTTATATCAGTGAGCGATGCTCAGGCAAATGCCAGGCTTGGCTTCCTGTGTAAATACAGCCCCCACTGGAGCCGCAGAGCCTGCTGAGTCTGGCTGACCCAGGGACATGGCTGTCTCCTTCCTCGTCTTCCTTCCCATGCTGGGAATCCCCTGGGGTCAGTGTCGGGGGTCCTGGGGGTTCACAGCCATGTTCATAGAGACGTGGACTGATGAACCTTGTTGCTTCCTTCTGTCCCAGGTGTCCTGTCCCAGGTGCAGCTGCAGGAGTCAGGCTCCACGGTGGTGTAGCCCTCACAGACCCTGTCCCTCACCTGTGCCATCTCTGGGGACAGTGTCACCAGCAACACTGCCACTTGGGACTGGATCAGGCAGACCCCAGGGAAAGGGCTCCAGTGGCCGGGAAGGATCTACTTCCGTTCCCAGTGATACAGAGAGTAGGCGCCATTTCTCCAAAGTCGGTTAGTCATTGACCCAGACACGTCCAAGAACCAGTTCTCTCTGCAGCTGAGCTCAGTGACCACTGAGGACACGGCCATGTATTACTGTGCAAGATGGAGTGAGGAGAAGTCAGTGTGAGCCCAGACACAAACCTCCCTGAGGGAGGCAACAGGGCTGGGATGCAGGGAGGGTCAAGAACACCAGGGGGCGCTGAGGACCAGCACAGGCCCAGGCCCAGGACCAGGAGCAGGTGCAGAGTTGAGCAAAGATAACATTTCCTGCTCTGTCTTAAAATACTTTTGCTCCAATGCTCAGCCACAGAGCTCACAGAAGGCCTTTTCTATGTCTAGTTTCAGGGATTGTATTTATGATCATAAAAGGGGCTTTGTCTTTATTCTGACATAATTCAGGGACTGAAAGGAACCTCCCAGGAGACTCTGATCACACATTCCTACCTGGGCAGCCCTGGGGGTGGGCCAGCCCCAGGCCTATAACTTCTTTACTAAAAGGCTCATCTGTCCCTTGAGCAACCCCATCCATTGCTCCTGTGCATCTGGGTTAACACACCTGTGACATCAGCATGACCACCCACAGGAGAGCACCTCCTTGTAACTGTCCTGTCACCCAGTCCCCGCCTTGCTCTCTCCCTCCTCCGTGTCACCTTCCTCACCTTCCCGCCTTAACTTCAAATGCACAAACACAGCTGCACCTAGTTATTCTCCGGGCATTTGAGGTCTTGCTCCCCAACAGTTGTCATTCTGGCTCCAATAAAAGCTTGTAAAACATTCTCTCCATGTTTGGACATTTCTTACATCAATATGTTGTCTTTTCTTCATTTACAACATACGTTCATACCTGCTTCTTCCCCGTGTGAAGAGGAAAGTGCACACAATTATTAAAAACCTGCGACCGCGCCAGGATGAGGTCTAAAGAGTTCCCCTGTGTTGGAGGGAAAACAAGTTTGCTGTTGGTTGTCATGGACCACAGGTTCCCTTCCTTAGGAATGAGGCCTCACCAGCTGTGCCCATCTCCCCCTTTGACATGTTTCCAGGTTCTCCTTGGTGGTTGAATTGGCATAAAACCCACAACATAAGTGAACCACATTGACGTAGTTGACATACGCACGTCCAGACCTTTGGAGAGTTTTTAAGAGTTGATCTGAGCCAAACCTAGGAGAGTGGCAAGGAAGCAGGATTTCAGATGCCCCTGAGAATGCCAGTGTCAGAGTTGCTCTTACAGCTTCTCTAACAAGTTTGGGATTGAGAAGGGAGGAAGGAAGGCTGCTTGGAGGTGGGAGAGAGCCCACTGGGGGTTGGATTGCAGGCACTTAACAAGGGTGCTCTCCTGAGGGTGGTTAGGGCTTGTTTTAAAGGAGTGTTGACCTCCATGCTCAAGAACTATGGGCAGGACTGGCTTTAGGCAAAGAGAAGCCTTTTACTAAAAAGCTAAGACCTGGGGGTAACTCCCCCCATAATGGCCCAGTTAGGGAATTCTGACCAGATCACCCTGAAAGGTGACTGTCAGTCACTGGGCTCCAGTCTATCTTGTTTTTTCCACAAAGTGCACAGTCAGTGGCATGTGGCACCTTTGCTGTGCTGTGCGGCCATCACCTCCTGTGCCCACTTCCACAGCATTTTGATTGCAGCGTAGAGAAGCCTGGCCCCCATTGCACACTGACTCCCACCCCCGACTCCTCTCAGCCCAGAAAACCCCTCATCTCTGCGTTTCTTTTAAACCAGGACCCAGTGTCTCTGCACCAGCAGCCTGGGAAGGAGCGAGCTGGGTCTGAGGCTGAGCAGAGAGCAGGGCTTTGGGACGAGGGAGCAGAGAGCAGGGCTTTGGGATGAGGCAGCCGCCCTGCACACCTCATCCATCAGCACGGTGTGGGCGGCTGATGGTGTTCATGGCTGAGCCTTGCTTAGTGCAGCTGTGCAATGGGCTCATAATGTGTCCACAGGGCAGGTCTCCCCTCTCCACACCAGGGCCGTGGTTTCCCTCAGGAAATGGCACTCGGTCCCCTGGCTTTGGGGTAGCTGACCTCGCTCAGACCTGGGGTGGGCATGGTCTCCTCTTGGGGCAAAGCGAGTGGGGGGAGTGGGGGCCTCATCCCCAGCAAGTCCAGCTGAGCTGGCCGGGGCCTTTGCTGCATGGGGCAGAGGGAGAGGCTGTGGGACGGGGTTGCCCCCAGAAGAAGAGCTGAGGACTGACCTGCAGGGGGCCCCTCTGCCACCGAGAAGGGAGGGCCTCACCTGCCCCCAAGGACGACTTGGTGCCTCAATTTCTACCCAGGGTTTTGCTTCCCAAAGCCAACGTGTTACTTTTTTTATTTTTTTCTTCTCACCCAAGGATATTTTTTCCATTACTTTTCAGAGAGAGAATGGAAGAGAGGAGCGGGGGTGGGAGGTGGGGAGGAAGGGAGAGAAACATTGAAGTGAGAGAGGCACATGGATTGGTTGCTTCCTCAATGACCCTGACCCGGGCCAGGAGTGAACCGGCAACCTTGACTGGGAATTGAACCTGAGACCATGTGATGCCCGGGCCAATGTATAAACCACTGGACAACACCAACCAGGGCTCCATTTGTAACGATGGAACTTGTCCCAATTTGAGAGGCTGGGAAAACAGGACCTTTGCACACAAATAGCAGGGAAGTTAAGTGAAATCTCTTGGGAAGGCAGTTACAAGCTGTGACAGGGACAGCAGTTTACAGACTGAGGCTGTGGCCACAGCATCCACCCGGCCTCTCCTGCGGTGTCACATGTACACCCTCGAGTTTTGTGGAAGATCTGAATGGGAAAAACAACAAAGAGAATCTTTCAGTCTCAAAATTAAAGCATCATCCAACGCAAGTTCTTATTCCCAACCCCCAGAAATGCAACATGGCCCATGGCGGGTGAAGGAGAGGGAGAGGAAGCCCCATCCACGCGCCTCTGGGTCCTCATCAAAACCCCAAGGATGGAGGACTCTCAATCCTGGAAGCTGCCCCCAAAGGAATAGGGTCAGGGTGACTGGGTCTCGGGAAAGGAGGGAGGGAGGTTGGGTCAGGACAGGACACCTTGAGTCCAGCATCCTTGAGTCCTTTCCATCTGGGGTCGCCCCTAGGATGACAAGGTCAGGCATGCAGCCCAGGGTCCCAGCTGCACCCTTATATCCAGACCCCATGCAAATGGGGCTCTCCTCCTGCTCATTAAAGAGTGTCTTGCCCAGCATGTTGGGGAGACACCCAGAACCCAAGTGCCTGAGACAGGACCCCAGCGGCTCCACCATGGACTTGGTGCCAAGCTGCGTTTTCCTCCTGATCATTCTTCAAGGTCATTCTCAGGAGAGGGGAGCACTGAGACCTGTGCCTGTGCATGTTTTTGCTTCCATGTGATTCTAAGTCCACCTTGTGTCTCTGTGTTTGCAGGTGTCCAGTGTGAGGTGCAGCTGGTGGAGTCTGGGGGAGGCTTGGTGCAGCCTGGGGGGTCTCTGAGACTCTCCTGTGCAGCCTCTGGATTCACCTTCAGTAGCTACTGGATGGGCTGAGTCCACCAGGCTCCAGGGAAGGGGCTGGAGTGGGTCTCATTCATTACTGATTATGGTGGTAGCATATACTATGCCAACACTGCCAAGGGCCGACTCAGCATCTCCAGGGACAACGCCAAGAACATGCTGTATCTGCAAATGAACAGCCTGACAGCTGAGGACACGACCGTGTATTACTGTGCAAGACACACAGTGAGGGGAAGTCAGTGTGAGCCCAGACACAAATGTCCCTCAGGGAGGCAGCAGGGCTGGGCTGCAGGGGGGCACTCATGACACCAGGGGGCGCTCAGGGCCAGAAGGGGGCACTCAGAACTATTGGACTGACTAAACTCAGGACTCACTAAACTCAAGAATGCAGCCCCAAAGGCATGTGCAGGGATAGGCAAAAGAGGGGTTTCCTTTACAAGTTTGTTTCCTCTTCATCATAAAAAATAAAATAGCCTGGGCCGGTTTGCTCAGTGGATAGAGCGTTGGCCTGCAAACTGAAGGGTCTCAGGTTTGATTATGGTCAAGAGCATGTCCTTTTGTTGCAAGGCCTCCCCTAGTGATGATTTTAAAAAATTATATTAATAAAAGGCCCGTGGTCGTCACACCATCACGCCATCATGGCCAAACGAGCCACAGCTCTCACGGTGGGCAGGGCGGGGCAGCGAGCTACTCTGGGCAAAGGGCTATAAGGGGTGGAGGGCGGGGTGATGTGCGGGGAAGCCAGCTGAGGCAAGCAGAAGTGAGCTACTCATGCATGATTTTGTGCGCACTGGGCCTCTAGTAAATAAATAAAAATAAATTGATGAATCTTTTGGAGCTCTGTTTAACCTGTTGCCACTGACATGAAGTTCCTTGGATCCAGGCCTCAAAGAGTAGGCTGTTTCCACTCTGCAGTGTCAGGCATGGCCAGGAGGTCGCTTAGTGCAGAACCAGCAGACCCACTGTGACCTCACTCACTGTGTCCTCACCCACTGTGTTCTCACCCACTGTGTCCTCACCCACTGTGGCCTCACCCGCTGTGTCCTCACCCACTGTGTCCTCACCCACTGTGACCTCATCCACTGTGTCCTCACCCGCTGTGTCCTCACCCACTGTGTCCTCACACACTGTGTTCACACCACTGTGATCTCACCCACTGTGTTCACACCACTGTGAGCTCACCCACTGTGTCCTCACCCACTGTGGCCTCACCCGCTGTGTCCTCACCCACTGTGTCCTCACCCGCTGTGTCCTCACACACTGTGTTTACACCCACTGTGTCCTCACACATTGTGTTCACACCACTGTGATCTCACCCACTGTGTTCACACCACTGTCCTCACCCACCGTGTCCTCACCCACTGTGTCCTCACCCACCGTGTCCTCACCCACTGTGTCCTCACCACAGTAGGCCTCACCCACTGTGTCCTCACCCACTGTGGCCTCACCCACTGTGTCCTCACCCACTGTGACCTCACCCACTGTGACCTCACCCACTGCGACCACGGTGTCCTCATCACTGGCTGGCAGGCCCCTGCATCATCATCCTCTTTCTCTCATTCTTACTGTCTTGTCCCCATGCCCACTGTGGGGATCCCTTTGATCCCAGCCTGTGGTTGCCCAGGAGGGACAGGGAGGTCTGGGCGCTCACGGTTCCCTCCAGTTATGTCTCCAGAGCCCTGGTCAAGCCTGAGAAGAAGACAGCTCCACGCTTGGCCAGAAAGGAGGCATAAAGGAGCCCGAGGGGATCCTCTCACTAAGAATTCATCGAAGGGAAGGAAGCAGAGATCTCCTCTTAGTCACCCACTCTCAAGGGTCCTTGTGGGGCTCAAGACCCCCCCCCAAAGGTCTGGAGAATTCTATTTTTTTTAAAGAAATCCTATTTCTTTTTAAAATTTTTATTTATTTATTTGAGAGGGGGGGAGGGAGAGAGAGAGAAATGTCAATCTGTTTTCTATTTATTATGCATGCATTAGTTGATTCTTGTATGTGCTCTGACGGGATCAAACCTGAAACCTTGCTGTATCAGGATGATGCTGTAACCAACTGAACTGCCCAGCCAGTGCCAATTCTATTTTTTTAAAATATATTTTGATTGATTTCAGAGAGGAAGGGAGGAGGGAGAGATAGATAGAAACATCAATGATGAGAGAGAATCATTGATCTGCTATTACCTGCACACTCCCTACTGGGATCAGGCCCACAACCTGGGCAAGTGAACTTGACCAAAATTGAACCTGGGACCCTTTAGTCTGCAGGCCAATGCTCTATCCACTGAGCCAAACTGGCCAGGGCTCAGACCACCTCTTGCTTGTCTCCAGTCACTTGGCTTTACCCCTCAGCAGAGGGACGCCAGGAACACTGAACTCAGCATGACGATGTGGAGGGTTGGCCCAGCAGCCCACCTGGCCTGTGTCACCTGAGGGAGGGAGATCTATGCAATCTTCTGGTCTGAGTACCTGTAGCACTTGTCATAGGACGTTTTCATTCAGGAAAGCATGGCTTGTCCCTAGAAGGATGAATGACAGTGGATCAACAGGTCCATTTCCAAATTATATACCAGGATGAGCCTCCAAAGATGTAATAAGCAAAATACATCTTAGGTGGCATGCATGTCATTGGCGATGTAAGTGTCATAAGTGACTTGCCCATTCTGTGCTGATGCCTGTCATAGCTGACACACATGTCATAAATGACAGGCATGTCCTATGTGGCCTATATTGGAAGCAACATATATGTCATGGTATGTTTTAGCATGTTACAAACAATGCTCTAGGAGCAAATTGTTCCTGGCTTAGCAGGACCACACGTAAGCAATCTTATACAAAGATTTACATTTTTGATATTTATTTTATATATTTAAATGCCATTTAACAAAGAAAAATCAACCAAAAAATGAGTTCGCATGTCACCTCTGACACACGTGTCATAGGTTCACCATCACTGCTGTAGGAGAAAATTGTTCCTGGCTTAGTGGGACCACATGTAAGCAATCTTGCTAGGTTAGTGTGTGTTAGACACAGAGCTTCCTGTGCTGCTCTGCTTTGGAGGTGTTCACTGTGTGAGCTGCCAGAAGACAGGGTCCTGTTCCCGCCTCTTTCTAGGAAGAAAGGGCAACTCTCAGCATCTGTGGGAATTACCAAGCCCACCATCCACTGTTCTCATCGAGGTGCCTCTCCACCTGAAGTGTATGAAGGCTCTTAATGTCCAACCTGGGCCTTTCTCCTTTTTATTTCTTCTTTTTGTTTTTTGATCCTAGGTCATCCAGGAGGACATTCGTCATGACCTTCCCAAGAGGAGGTAAGGGGCAGAGGGAGATGGGACCCAGCAAGAAAGCTTCCAGCCCAGCCTCTCCTGCCTCGTCACATGTTGACGTTCCAGTTTCATGGAAGATCAAAGAGAATTTTTCAGTCTCAAAATGAAAACATCATTCCAAGGCAAATCTTATTCCAAAACCCCAGAAAGGCAAAATGGACCAAAGAGGGTGAAGGAGAGGGAGAGGAAGCCCCATTAACCTGCCTCTGAGGGCAGCACCCATGGGTCCTCATCAAAACCCAAGGATGGAGGACTCACAATCCTGGAAGCTGCCCGCAAAGGAATTGGGGTCAGAGTGATGGGTCTCAGGAAAGGAGGGAGGGAGGGTGGGTCAGGACAGGACCCCTTGTGGCCAACATCCTTGAGTCTTTCCCATCTGGGGTCGCCCTTAGGATGACAAGGTCAGGCATGCAGCCCAGTGTCCCAGCTGCACCGTTATATCCAGACTCCATGCAAATGGGGCTCTCCTCCTGCTCATTAAAGAGGGCCCTGCCCGGCATGTTGGCATGTTGGGGAGACACCCAGAACCCAAGTGCCTGAGACAGGACCCCAATGGCTCCACCATGGACTTGGTGCCAAG
>NW_005354207.1:39906-85893 GCF_000412655.1 Myotis brandtii | reverse complement strand
GCTGTATCTGCAAATGAACAGCCTGAGAGCCACCGACATGGCCCTGTATTACTGTGGGAGACACACAGTGAGGGGAAGTCAGTGTGAGCCCAGACACAAACCTCCCTGAGGGAGGCAGCAGGGCTGGGCTGCAAGGGGTGTCCAGGACACCAGGAGGCGCTCAAGACCAGTACAGTACCCAGAACTGGAGCAGGTGGAGAGTTAAGCAAAGACACAATTTCCTGCTCTGCCTTTTAACTTTGCTCCCAGGCTCAGCCACAGAGCTCACAGAAAGCCCTTTCCTATGTCTAGGTTTAGGGATTGTATTTGTGAATAAAAAAGGAGGCTCTCTCGTAAATCTGACAAAATTCAGAGACTGAAGCCCGCCTCACGGGAGACTCTGATCACAAATTCCTGTCTGGTTGAGGCTTAACAAAACAAAATAAATAAATAAAGGAATCTTATTTTAATAAAACAGGACAGAAAAGAAATGGTAGGAGGAAATCCCGTCTTAGTACTGTTAACGTAAAAAAAAAAAAACACATTCAAATCTGTAAGAATTTTTGTGAGTGTATTTCAGCCAAACTGTCGACAAATGTCAGAATGCAGAACCTCAACAAACTGAGATAATGCTCCCAAGAATGGTGGGTTTTCCTCTATTTTTATACATTGCAATCCAAGGAGGGACATAGGTGGGTAACATGAAATCCATTGGTGATAGACTAGATAGGCGGGAGAAAGCAAAGCCAGGAAACCTCTGGGATTGGATAAAAAGTAAAATGAGAGACACATGCTTAGGTGGGTGCAGGATCAGTTAACATGATAATAGTAAAGGAATTTGTGGTGTCTGTCCTTGGGCCCAGGCACATTACCTAGTGCTCCTAGGGGTCTGGAAAAAGGGGAGTTACAAGTTACCCAGACATTGCAAGGATATGTTATTGTAGATGCAAAAAGACAGATAGGCTCAGTTAAAGTAAAGGTTGACATTGTCAGTGAAGATACCGGCCTAGGATGTAACTGTTGCAGAAAACCAAAGAAATACCAAGCACGCTTCCTAGAGAAAGGGAGGGACACCGTTTATTAACACTAGTGGACTCCGGGAATAATTTCCAAATCAGAGTGAAGAAACATGCAGAGGTCTTTACTTTTTATAACCCTCTAGGGTCTTTGTCTTGCAGATATGATTCCACCCCTTTTCATGGTCTTACAGGAAGGCTCCCAGGTGTTGGGGGTCCCCAGGCCATATCCAATGATCTGTCCTGGGGCCAGTGATAATGACCTTCCCCCCCAGGGCTGTGCATTGTTCACAGTTTTTATGGCCAGACAAGTCTTGCAACACCAGTTTCCTCCTCATCCCCCCCGCCTTGTCCCACAAGCTTCTTTTAACCTTGTGGAACAATGACCATGGGATATTATGGTAAACAGGGGTGATGACTGCTCTTAGCTACTTCCTGCTGGACATGGACAATGACCAAGGGTTTAGCATCCAGCTTCTACCACTCAGAGGGGTTTGTAGGGAGTTCTAGTTTCAGACAGGCAGAGGTAAGCAGTGGTCCCACATGCATAGAATTTTCCTGCAGGGTGCACCAGGGGTAGGTGGTGTTTTCAGCCTTGGGGGTAGAGTTGCATAGTTACTGCTGAAACAAATAGGAGCAACATTAGTTAGCTGCACATTGGCCATGACAGGTCCTATTATTATTTTTTCCATCCAATACAATTCTGCCCCCCTCCCCCACCCCCACGTGCATTTGGTAGTAGAGTTGTAACATGCTGCAGGCTGATAAGTATAGCTAACAAAAATCTGGTTTGATTGGGTTTTCTTGTGGACTACCCGGTCTAGCATATTTGGGTAGTGAGTTTCTAAGCAAGGAGCAAAGGATGGCATGACAAAGTGTAATCCAACAATTTATGATAAGGTCTTTGTTTCCTTGCTGTGTGGGGAGCAGTAATTTTATGGTGCTTCTGTGTCCCAGCAAGAGCAGATGAGTTCTCCTCCTGGTACTAGTCTCAGATTCCGCTGGCACTCATAAAAAGAGAAAATAAGAGTTATTAGATGAAACCAGTGATTATCCAAAAATACCAGAGCATGTTACCTTAGGAGGAGATAAGAAAGAAAGATTAGTGTTAGGGAGAATTCAGCAGGGTGTTATCTGAATTCCTTGGAGCAGGTTGCTCAACCAGGTCTGCTGTATTCTTGAGGGTGATCCACAGGGGGTGTTTCTGGTCAGAGGTCACCTTCCACTCAGACTGATGTCACTCGGCTGGTGGGCTGCTTTCACCCGGGAGTGGTGGTCCAGGTATTTAGTCCTGCAACCTCAAGAGCTGTGGGGGTGGTTAATATGACTGGATAGGGTCCCTTCCAGGTAGGCTTGAGGGGCTCCTTTTTCCAATCCTTTACCCAAACCTGGTCTCCAGGTTTATAAGGATGTACAGCTGCTCCTAGAGAGATGGGTAGTCAGTCAGTAACCCACCTGTGGACCTCAAAGACAGTTTTTCCAAGTCCTTGTAGTTGTTTCTGGATTTCTAAGTTCCCTATTTCCCCCAAATCTCCCTATGGCCAAATTAAGGGAGGGGGTCTACCGTATAGAATTTCAAAAAGTGAGAAACTTACCCGGGCCTTGGGGCACAGCGTACCAGCAGGAGTACAAGAGGCAAGGTATCTGTCCAGGGTAAGGTTGTCTCTTGGCATAGCTTAGCCATAGCCTGCTTTAGAGTCCAGTACATGCACTCCACTTTCCCTGAACTGTGAGGTCTGTTAGCTGTATGTAGATTCCATTTAATTCCTAAAGCCTTGGCTACCTGTTGTACTATTTCTGCTACAAAGGCTGGGCCATTATTGGACCCTATGGTCAGAGGCATTCCATACCGTGGAATTATATCCTTCAGCAATGCCTTAGTGACTTCTCTCACCTTTTCAGTGCAAGTGGGATATGCCTCGACCCAACCTGAAAAGGTGCAAAAAAAGACTAGCAGGTATTTATTCCCTCTGCTAGGCCCTATTTTTGTAAAATCTACTTCTAAGTCTTCAAAAAGAGCTTTCCCACAGCGCTGAACTCCTATCAGTCCCACAGGACCCTGTTTAGCATTGTTCTGAGCACAGAGGAGGCAATGCTGAGAAACTGAGGCACACAAGGAGGGTAGACGGGCAATTAGGTAATACCTCTCTAAGAAAGCTTCTAGGGCAGCATTTCCTAAATGAGTGAGTTCATGCAGCTGGAGGACTACCTTATGGGCTAACTATTCTGGGACATAGACCCTATGATCTGGGACTATCCACCAGCCTTCCATTGTTCTCTTGCCCCCTTCGTCTGGGTCCATTTCTCTTCCTGAGGAGTGTATTTTGGAGGTTCAGATAATTCGGGGACCAACATGATCCGTGCCGGTGCTGCTTGTTCTTTAGCAGCCAGCTTGGCTGTGGCGTCAGCACGCTGGTTTCCTTCTGATACTGAGTCTTTCCCTTTCTGGTGACCTTTGCAATGGGGCTATTTCCTTAGGCTCCCAGACTGCTTCTAGTAACTTTAAAATCTCATTCTGATTTTTGATTCCTTTTCCTCCTGCTGTCAAGAGCCCCCTTTTCTTAGATATGACCCCATGGACATGCAGGGTAGCAAAGGCATAGCACGAGTCAGTGTAGACGTTGGCACACTTATTCTTACTAGGGCCCAAAGTTCTGCCCTCTGCGCCGACCATCCTTCAGGCAGGTCCTGTGCTTCAATTGTCTCAAAGTCTGATACCGCTGCACACCCAGCTCATCTTTTCCCTTCATCTAAGAAGCTACTGTTATCTGTGAACAATATTAAGTCTGGATTCTTTAGGGGCTTATCTGTTAGATCTAGCAGGCTGTAGTACACCTCCTCTAGGACTTCCAGGCAATCATGCTCAGGGGCCCCCTCAGCAGTGGGTAGAAAGGTAGCAGGATTAAGAGTTCTTACTGCTTCTAGTCGTACCCTTGGATTTTCACATAACAGTCCTTGGTATTGAGTCATCTGAGCATGAGTCAGCCAGTGCTGCCCTCTAGCTTCCATTAGGGTAATAACAGAATGAGGTACTTTTACATTTAAGTTTTGTCCTAGGGTAAGTTTATCTGCTTCTTTGACTAATAATGCCGTGGCTGCAAGGGCCCTGAGACACGGGGACCACCTGGAGGCAACTGGGTCAATCTTTGGAGAGATAGGCTACTGGTCTTTGCCAGGGTCCAAACTCCTGGGTTAGAACTCCTAGGGCTACCCCACTGTTCTCATGTATGAAGAGATTAAAGTCCCATGTCACATATGTCACATCTGGTAGCCCTAGTGCTGGGGCCTCAGTGAGCTTTGCCTTTATGCTGATGAAAGCTATCTCCTGCTCAGGACCCCATTCAATGGGTGCCTTCTCTTCCCCTTTTAAAGCTTCATAGAGAGGCTTGGCCAGGTCTGAAAACACTGTGATCCAGATTCGACAGAACCCTGCCGCTCCCAAGAATTCTTAAATCTGCTGCCGGGTGCTAGGGACTGGGATGGCACATACTGACTGCTTTCTTTCAGTTCCTAGCCTTGTTTCCCTTGATGAAAGCTATCTCCTGCTCAGGACCCCATTCAATGGGTGCCTTCTCTTCCCCTTTTAAAGCTTCATAGAGAGGCTTGGCCAGGTCTGAAAACACTGTGATCCAGATTCGACAGAACCCTGCCGCTCCCAAGAATTCTTAAATCTGCTGCCGGGTGCTAGGGACTGGGATGGCACATACTGACTGCTTTCTTTCAGTTCCTAGCCTTTGTTTCCCTTGGGTGATTCGGAAGCCTAGATAATTGAATTCCTTCTGACAAATCTGTGCCTTTTTCTTGGACACCCTGTAACCTGTTTCAGTTAAGAATCTCAGAAGGGTTTGCATTCCTTCTCAGCACTGAGCTCGCATGGAGCTAGCCTAGGAGGTCATCTACATATTGAAGTAGAATGCAACCCAAGTCCTGTCCTGGGGACTTAGATCAGATGCTAGTGCTCCACTAAAGAGAGTAGGGGAGTTCTTGAATGCTTGTGGAAGTCTGCTCCAGGGGAACTGGTCCTTGACCCCCATAGTTGAGTTTTCCCATTCAAAAGCAAAAAGTGGCTGGCTGAAGGGGATAATCAGAGGCAGAAAAAGGCATCTTTCAGATCTAGGCATGTAAACCATTCCACTTCTGATGGAATGAGTCCAGACAAGGGAGGGGGTGACCTGTTTTCACAGATCCTCACTCAGATGCCAGCCTGGCTGCATCCCTTGTGAGCTTAGATTTGTCTTAGCTAATTTGACTCACCTCCGATTGAGGGTGAGTCACCATTATGCCGTATGACAAACCATGGAACCGTAGGTTGGGGCCCACTCTGACTCTGTAACCGAAGTTTTGGAGCCACACAAAGGAGAGGAGAGGGCAGGCCCTTTCCTTCCACACTCACACACTTTCACCAGACATTCACTCAGAGTTTAAACAATCCACCCAATTCCTGATTAATTGCCTAAGGAAGCTGTATGGCTTCCAGGGAGGTGATCAAGCTACCCCTCCCACTCACTTGGAGTGGGACTGACTGACTGGGGCCCCTACCTTATCGATTCTGTTAACAGGTCCAGAAGTGTCTGTCCACTCTCTCCAAATGCTGGCCAGGTCCTGGGCTGAGGTCTGGGAGCGTCTGGAGTCTCCCCGCCCCCCCATTCAATTCTGCTAAAATCAGCAGCAGGAGCCTTCCGGAGGCCTGTCCCATGCTCCCGGGGCCCCAAACCCTGTCCACTCACTGGAGGCAAGAAAGCTACCCCTCCCACTCACTTGGAGTGGGACTGACTGACTGGGGCCCCTACCTTATCGATTCTGTTAACAGGTCCAGAAGTGTCTGTCCACTCTCTCCAAATGCTGGCCAGGTCCTGGGCTGAGGTCTGGGAGCGTCCAGAGTCCCCTGGTTTAATTCTGCTAAGATCAGCAGTGCACACACCTTCAGGAAGCATGTCCAGTGCCCCCGGGCCCCAAACTTGGTCCACTCACCAGAGGCCAAAAGGCCAAGCATGGGTTGGTTTTCCCCAGTATTTCAGGGAATCAATAATGTTACAGAGAACTGGAGTAAATCAAGCAATGCTCAGAGAGTTTGGAGTCACACTTTATTATTACACGCGAGCCCAGAGAAAAATGCCTTTCAAATTCTGGGCAAAGCTACAAGCAGAACTTCCCTTTTTTATTAAAGAGCCAGGCCTGTGTGTGCTTAGTGGTTATCTTGCTGGTGGCCTTGAAAACAACACAGTTCTATCCAATTAAAAAATACACCTGGCATGGCATTGAGAGTATGGGCGTATCTAGAATCTGGCCTATAAGGTCAGACAGCTAAGTTTATCTTCCTCATTATTCAAACAGGCTAAAGCAGGCTAGAAAGCAAAGTTATTTTTTTAGAATAAGAAGCCTTCTAAAAAATAGCTGAGAATTCCAAACAGTAGTTTTACAAAATAGGGGTTAGCCTTCTCATCATCACTTATGTGTGCCCACTTCCAAAGCATTTCGATTGCAGCCTAGAGCAGCCCGGCTACCATTACACACTGACTCCCACTTCCTTCTCCTCTCAGCCCCTGAAAACCCCTCATCTCTGTGTTTCTTTTAAACGAGGACCCAACATCTCTGAGCCAGCAGCCTGGGGAGGTGCGAGCCTGGGCCTGAGGCTGAGCAGAGACCCTGCCACATACCTGCTCACCTTCAAGAGGAACCACCTCTTCTGGACATGTGTCCTGCGATCCTCCAGGGACAGGAAGCTTATCTTCCTAAAACACAGGATCTCATTACTGCCAGGGCTGATGCAGACCCTGAGCGAAGGATGAATGACTTCTCTGACACACATTTCTGTGAAAGAGAGGGCTAAGGGGATGCCTGCCTAGAGAAACAAAACAGCCCCATTTGGCTGCCTCCTTATGCTTTTATTGTAACAAAGGCTTGCACTAAAATTCACTATTAGATGCTATCAGCAGGGCAAGCATCCTTGAGTTGACGGGTGTCTGCAGTGTCCTTTAAGCAAAGATGTCTGCAGACTAAGCATAAAGATTCCAGTAAACACCTGGGGGCTCAGACTTGTTTAGAAAAGTCAGGAAATGGGCGATTGACTTTAGCCAACTCCCAAAAAGGTTCCAACCTTTCGGAGCTTCCTCCTTACAAACTTTGCAACCAAGTCCCGAGCTTCCCCACATGTTACCAAACACCAGAGTCACTGCTCTTCCTGGCCCCTCCTCCCACCTCTGCTCTCCTGGGATGGGCTCTGCACCCCCTCTATTTTCTCTGTTGTGGGTGGATTTCAGGGGTGGTTGCTCTTCTCCCTTCTTATTCTCTGTTTCTTCAAAAGGAGTCACTGAGTAGAAGGGGCAGAGCCAAATGGTGGCATAGGCAGCTCCAAACTCTTGTTCCTTTCCAAAAAACAATAAAAACAAACCGAAACAATCAGAACTGGCATTTGTTGGACTCTTGAAAGCTGTCAAAGATCTGCAGCAGCTGAGCGAACACTGAATCAAGTACATGCTACTCGAAAAGAGAAGGAGCCTGGCCCGTGTGGCTCAGGGGTTGATTGTCAACCCAGCAACCAAGAGGTTACCAGATTGATTCCTGGTCCAAGCACATTCCTGGGGTGCAGGCTCAATTCCCAGTAGGGGGCGTGCAGGAGTCAGTCCATCCATGATTCTCTGTCATAGATGTTTTTACCTCTTTCTCCCACTCCCTTCCTCTCTCTCAAAAATTAAAAAAAATTGTTCCTTTTTTGTTAATCCTCATCTGAGGATATTTTTCTGTTGGTTTTTAGGGAGAATGGAAGAGAGAGGCAAAAACAAAGAGAAACATTGATATGAGAGAAACACATTGATTGGTTGCCTCCTGCATGAGACCTGACTAGGGCATGTACCAGGGAGGAGCCCACAACCCAAGTACCTGCCATTGACCAGGAATCAAACCTCAAACTCTTGGTACAAGAGCCACACCAGCCAGGGCTCCATTTATTTTTCTTAATGATGAAAATTCTACCATTTTGAGAGGCTGGGAAAACAGGACTTTCATAAACTAATGGCAGGGAAGATGAGTGAAACCTGTGGTTTCAGGAAGGGAGCTGCGTGCTTGTGTCAGCGACCACAGTTTAGAGACAGAGACTATGGCCACAACATCCAGCCCAGCCCCACTGGCCTTGTCATATGTATATGTTGGAGTTTTGTGGAAGAAATGATTGGGTAAAATAACAAAGAGAATATATCAGTCTCAAAATAAAAGTATAATCCAATGGAAATTCTTATCCCCCCTGAAAGACAACATGGCCCATGGCGGGCGAAGAAGAGCAAGAGGAAGCCCCATTCACAGTACCTCTTAGGGCAACACCCCTAGGTCCTTATCAACCCCAAGGATGGAGGATCTCAATCCTGGAAGCTGCCCCCAAAGGAATGCGGTCAGGATGACTGGGTCTCAGGAAAGGAGTGTTAATGTAAAAAACCATTGAATACTGTAAATACTTTTTGTGAGTTTATTTGAGCCAAACTGTCGACATATCCAGAAACAAGTGCCTGAGACAGGACCCCAGCGGCTCCACCATGGACTTGGTGCCAAGGTGCAATTTCCTCCTGATCATTTATCAAGGTCAGTCTCAGGAGTGGGGAGCACTGAGACCTGTGCCTGTAATCTGTATTTATATATTGCAATCAAAGGAAAGGGATGTGGATGGGTTACATGAAATTCATGGGTGATAGATTAAGGAGATGGGATAAATCAAAGCAGGGAAAACCCTGGGATTGGGTTAAAATGATGGGCACATATTAAGGTGGGTGCAGGAATAAT
This sequence comes from Myotis brandtii, assembly GCF_000412655.1. Taxonomy (NCBI): domain Eukaryota; kingdom Metazoa; phylum Chordata; class Mammalia; order Chiroptera; family Vespertilionidae; genus Myotis; species Myotis brandtii. The sequence continues at coordinate 77,128 of NW_005354207.1, read as the reverse complement.
TAACATGATAATGAAGGAATTTGTGGTATTGTTACAGAAAAAACAGACGAGAACCAAACAACGCTCTGAGAGTTTGGAGTTACACTTTATTCACCGCGGTGGGCTTAGGGAAATGAATCCAAATTCTAAGCAAAGCTACAAGCAGAACTTCCCTTTTTATAGAAGAGCCAGCCCTTTGTGTGCTTGCTGGCAGTGGCCTTGAAAACTGCACAGTTCTATCCAATTAAAAAATGCACCTGGCATGGCATTGGGTGTATCTAGTCTCTGGCCTACAAGGTCAGACAGCTAAGTTTATCTCCCCCATTATTCAAGCAGGCTAGAAAGCAAACTTATTTTTTCAGAATAAGAGGCCGTCCAAGGAATAGCAGAGAATTCCAAACAGTAGTTTTACAGAATAGGGGTTTTCCTTCACAGTATCTGTCCTGGTGCCCAGCACATTAGGTTCTGCCCCAGGAGGACCAGAAAAAAGGAAGTTACAAGTTACCCAGACATTGCAAGAGTATGTTATTATAGATGCAAAAAGACAGACAGGCTCAGTTAAGGTAAAGGTTGACCTTGTCAGGAAGATACCGGCCTAAGACATACTGCCCACCATAACTGCTATTAGTCAAAATTTAATTTCAGACCATCCTTTGTGGTGACTTTAGGTCTCTGAGTCTGCAAGAGTACTATGCAGGCCTTCCCTGAGCTTGTCAGGCTAGCATTGTAGCCCCTTTCATCCACAGGAGGAAGGGAGGGTGGGTCAGGACAGGACCCCTTGTGGCCAGCATTCTTGAGTCCTTTACCATCTGGGGTCGCCCCTAGGATGACAAGGTCAGGCATGCAGCCCAGGGTCCCAGCTGCACCCTCACATACAGACTCCATGCAAATGGGGCTCTCCTCCTGCTCATAAAAGAGGGCCCTGCCCGGCATGTTGGCATGTTGGGGAGACACCCAGAACCCAAGTGCCTGAGACAGGACCCCAGCGGCTCCACCATGGACTTGGTGCCAAGGTGCAATTTCCTCCTGATCATTTATCAAGGTCAGTCTCAGGAGTGGGGAGCACTGAGACCTGTGCCTGTACCTGTTTTTGCTTCCATGTGACTCTAAGTCCACCTTGTGTCTCTGTGTTTGCAGGTGTCCAGTGTGCGGTGCAGCTGGTGGAGTCTGGGGGAGGCTTGGTGCAGCCTGTGGGGTCTCTGAGACTCTCCTGTGCAGCCTCTGGATTCACCTCCAGTAGCTACCTGATGGGTTGGGTCCGCCAGGCTCCAGGGAAGGGGCTGGATTGGGTCTCAGACATTAGAGGTGATGGTGGTAGCACATACTATTCCGTCTGTGAAGGGCCAATTCACCATCTCCAGAGACAATGCCAAGAACAGGCTGTATCTGCAAATGAGCCTGAGAGCAGCTGAGGACACGGCCGTGTATTGCTGTACAGCAGACACAGTGAGGGGAAGTCAGTGTGAGCCCAGACACATACCTCCCTGAGGGAGGCAGCAGGGCTGGGCTGCAGGGAGCGTCCAGGACACCAGGGGGCGCTCAGGACCAATAAACCCAGGTCAGAGTTCAGAATCTGTCCCTGGAGGGGTTGTGAAGGGCTTCCTAGTTGGGGGTCAATGCTTTCTTCCCTCCTATTGTCCCTGGGGCAGTTCCTGCTTCCTTGTTTGTCTTTAATTAGATTCTCTGCAGGCAAAAAAGTAGGAGGTGGCTGTGTTTTCAGATCTGGTCTACTTCTCATCTGTGCCTTTCCTGTCACCAGGTCCCGGATGGTCGTGAAGTATGGTAGCAATCATCTCAGGTAGAAACTGTAGTTTAACTTTAACCTTGCTGTTTGGTTTCTGTACTTATTTGCTTTGTTTAACAATAGAAAAGTTACTTTGATTTTCTGAATTTATGTATGCTATCCCAATCTATTGAATGTTCCATTGTTGGTGGTTCGAATATCCCATTGATTGTGATCTTACTGGTTTTAGAAAGCATATTTTTCTGTACCTGGGAACGAGGATAGCACAATTATCCCAAATTGCCTCAGTGGCTCCAAATAACGTGTTTCTGTTGACTCAGTTGTCCCAAGACCTGATGGCTCCAGATAATGTGTTTCTGTCAACTCAGTGGTCCTAAGACCCATGGCTCCAGGCAATGTATTTCCATTGATTCAGTGATCCGGAGACCCAAAACTATAATTTAACTAACTTGCTCAATTCTGCTTCTGTAAACTGCTTTTTTGCAAACAGGTTCCTCATTCCAAACCCTGAGATGTAATAAATACCTTTGTGATTTTTGCCTATATAAATCTGGTGTTGGGGCTAGGTAATTACTATGAGATTTGAGAGAGCAAAATGCCCCCTTGTAGTCCCAGATTTGCAATAAATGTGACTCCTTAATTCGACTTCTTGAGGCATCCTTGTGTGATTCGCAGGGTACATTACAACAGTCGCTCTCAGGGTTGAAAAGGAAAACATTGTAGGGATGCCTGTCCCCCTCACTGAGATTGTCGTCCCCCACCCTCCACATAGTGCTTAGTGGGGAACTCAGAGTGCAGGCCCCAAACCTCACCTGAGGGTGATCAACCTCTCACTCTCCCTAGGGAGGAGCCCTTTGGGGGAGTTAGCCTCTTGCCTCTCACTGATATGGCTACACATGGAGGTTTAGGGTCCGACCTCTATGAACACTGCCCCTCCTTGAGCCTGGGAGGGAGACCCAACTCTCAGGGTGTCCTGGAGTGAGGCAGGAAGGAGGCCCAGTGATGGGGCCTGTCACAGCCCTGCTGGACCTTGTTCCCCATGGGTTTCAGAACGCAGTCCTGTGGAACGTGTCCCAACACCTGTCCTGCTTCACCTGGACAATCCACCTGGATCTTGAGAACCTGCTGAAAGGAGACATGGTCCCCACCCACCTCTGCTATGCCACCAGGCTCCACAGACACCACCCCATCCTCACCCTCTGTCCTCTACTGCCCACATTCTCACCCCACCGGGCCTGTACAGGACGTCCCATGTGGCTGTGCTCTGCCTTATACTTCCTGCCTGGTAGGTTTTGCCTAAAGGCAGGCCCACATATACCCCTCATGACCATCTCCTGTGCCAGGCCCTCCCTGAGACGCCAGGGCCAAGGTCACTCAGGTGACCAGAAACCGGCCTCAGCCACTCTGCTGAGCCCACATTCAGTGCCCACATGTGATGTCAGGCTGTGGGGCCTCACCTGTGTCAGGTGGAGACACAGCTGACCACTGTCCTCGGAGCACCTCCAACAGATCACACCTGTGCTGAGGGAACCTCCTGGGGGCCCCTGAGCTGCAGACCGTCATGGTGGACAAGCCCATGGCCATTGGGGTCAGAGGGCAGTCAGGGAAAGGCTGGTGCCTGGTCACCTATAATGTTGTCAGTGTTCCACTGACCAGAGCCCAGGTACACAGGGAGCTCTGTGAATCCTAAAGGTGTAGGAACAGCCCAGCCAGTGAGGCTCAGGTGTTGAGCATTGACCTATGAACCAGGAGGTCACTGTTCCATTCCCAGACAGGGCACATGCCCTGGATGCAGGAAACATCCCAAGTGATGCATATGCAGGAGACAGCCAATCAATGATTCTCTGTCATCATTGATGTTTCTATCTCTATCTCCCTCTCTCTTCCTCTAAAATCAATAAGAAAAATACTTTAATAAATAAATAAATAAATATGAATTTTTCAATTTTGAGTCCTTGTAGAATCATATATGCACGGCAACTAACTGATCAATATTTTTCTCTCACATCAATGTTTATCTGTTGCCTTTACTTTCCATCTAAAAATCAAAGAAAACATCCTCAAAAATGATTTAAAAATGAAAGATCTATATCTATATATGTATCTATATCTACCAGTATATCCATATCTATACCCATATCCATATCTATATCTACATCTATAGCTGTACCTATACATTTAAAAAAATCTATATCTATATCTATATCTATATCTATATCTATATCTATATCTATCAATATCCTTGGAAGAAGTGGCACATTGATTTTATCCCTAAGGAGTCACTAATTGTTCCCACATCCTACTTCCTGACCACCTCCTACAGCACATCTCCTGCTGTGGAAAAAGGGGTCCCTCGATATGGTGACCAGGACCCCAAGCCTGGTTCTCTGAGGGCACAGTCAGCACCCTCTTTCCAGGAGAAGCCCCAGAAACTGGGACCTCCCCTCACCTCTTGACCTTTGCATGTACAGACACCTCTCATATGCAAATGCCCACATGGCAACCACATACACACAGTTGGCATCCACTTAAATTCAGAAAATCGTGAGGACCAATGTTACTTTTTGGGTAAATGCATGTTCTCACTGCCTCCCACAACCACATGAAATGTACAACTAAAATAGAGAACAACCATCATTTTGTACTAGGGAGGTAAAGAAGAAAGCACACGGAGACTGGTAGGAAGGGTGGAGGTGGGAAGTGAGCTAGTCCAACAACCACATGTGGTGTGTGCTTAATCAGGAGGGATAACTCAGCTGTGGAGGCCTCCTGTGAGAAGCAAAGAGTCCCAGCCCCACACAAGACCCCAACCCAGGTTTCCAGAGCTGGAAGAGAAGTCCTCATAACTTCAGGTTGTAAAAACCAGAAACAATTATCACTGAGTGACATGGAGGCAGCTGGAGACCCAGGCTGCTCCTCTTAAAGGGCTGGCACAGGAACTTACAGGGTCCAACTTCCTCTGAGCTCCATCTCTAGGTGGTGAAATTGGGGGATCCAGGGACATACAGGGAAGAACTGGGTTGTCTGGCATTTAGGGCAGGAACTTGGGGTGGCTTTCTCCCAGACAGGGCTGCTCCTAGGGAGTCATTGTTTCTGTGCTGGGATCTCCCCCATCATATAGCTGCCTCAAAGCCATATCTGAGGTTCCATCAGTGTGGCTCACACAGTTTGCTCTGCCCTGGTGATTCCCTGAGATCACACCCCATCCAAATTGCAGCCCCACCCAAGCTGTTTGCGGCAGCTTTTCCATATGAATGGCTTGTCCTGGCTCGGGCTTCAAAGTCTCCTAAAATCTCACAAACAAGCAGCAGCTTGCATCAACATGCCCCAAACCTATCAATAAGAGGCCCAAGACCTGGCACTAGCATGAGCCTGCCTTGCTTCACAACTTGTCCTCGCCTGGGCACTTCCAAGTCCAATACAAGTAGCAGCCATCTGCAGATCCCCCTGTAGCTCCTGGTTGGTGGCCCCAGGCAGTGACTGACTTTGCACCTTCCAGGAAGCCCTAGGCCAGTTCACCTGGAGGACAGCTTCAGACCACACAAGATTACAACTCCACACATCCAGGAGGAGGAGAAAGAGAAGGAGGAGGAGGAGGGAAGAAGAAGAAGAAGAAATGAACAAAGCCCTAGCCAGTTGGCTCAGTGGATAGAGTGTTGGCTTGCTGACTGAAGTTTTCCACATTCGATTCTGGTCAGGGGCACATGCCAGGGTTGTGGGCTCAGTCCCAAGTGGGGGGCATGCAGAAGGCGGCTGATCTATGATTCTCGGTTATCATTGATGTTTCTATTTCTCTCTCCCTCTCCCTTCCTCTCAGAGATTAATAAAAAGATAAAAATAAAATATGAACAAAATAATGGCAATAAATACATATCTATCAACAACTGAATCTAAGAACCAAAACAATGAACATGGCATCTAATGAACAAAATAAACTGATGAATAAAATAGAATTTGAGTTATGAAAAGATGGAACAGATTGACAAATCTCAGAGGGATAGGGGGAGGGGAGGGTAGAAAGTGATTAAACCAAAGAACATATATGCATATATGCATTACTATGGACTCAGAGAGGAGGGTGGTGAAGTCCTTAGGAGTAGGGTGGAGGGGTAATATGGGGGGGGAGTGAGACATCAGTAATACTCTCAATAGTAAATATTATTTAAAAATTAGATAAGGAAAATCAATTAATATCAAGCAGAAGGAAGTAAAAATAAAGATGAACAGAAATTAATGAAATCAAAACAGGAAAATGATAGAGAAAAATGAATGATACCAATAGCTGAATCTTTGAAAAGATCAATAAAACTAATCAAGTGCTAACAAGACTGGTAAAGAGATAAATAACCGATATCAGAAATTAATTACGGGATATACATATTCCTGAATGCATTCTTATGAGACTGGCATTCTTCGTGCAGTCAGTATGAAGAAATAGTAAACTACACACCGAAATCTGTTAACATGTTTACTAAAATCCTTAACAAAATATTAGTAAATCTTACCAGCGCTATAAAAAAATGATACTGCATCTGGACAAAGCAGGAATTATCACAACAATTCAATGCTGAATCAATATTTTTTAAAATATTTTCACTGATTACAGAGAGGAAGGGAGAAGGAGAGAGAGATAGAAACTTCAAAGATGAGAGAGAATCATTGATCATCTGCTTCCTGCATGTGCCCTACTGGGGATACAGCCCCCAACCAGGGCATATGCCCTTGACCGCAATCAAACCATGGACCCTTCAGTCTGCAGGCCAACACATTATCCACTGAGCCCAACCAGATAGGGTAAGCTGATTCAATATTTTAAAATTAACCAGCTGATTCCAATAGGTCAACTGTGTAAAGATGAAAATTCACATGGTCATAAAAATCAATACAAAAATATGTGTGACAAAGCACAGCATTAATTCATAATAAAAACACTTAGGGAACTTAGGATAAAAGGGCACTTCCTCAAACTGATCATGGGATTCTTGTAGCTACTATCATACTTCATTGTGGGGAGTTAAATGATTCCCCCTCAGATGGGGACAAAGTAAAAAAGGTCCACTCTTACCATCTATATTTAACCTTATACTTGACATTTTTAACAAGTGGAATAAGACAAGAAAAATACATAGAGACATTAAAATTTCAACAAAAGACTCAAGGTGTCCCTACTTGCACGTGACATATTTATCTATGAAAAAAAATCAAAAGAATCAACTTTAAAATCTCTGAGAATTAATTCATGATTTTAGAAAAATCATGGGTCAATACACAAAAATGATTCTATTTCTATACACTAGCCATGTGTAAATGTAACGCAAAATTAAAATATAGTATGGCCAGTGAGGCTCAGTGGTTGAAAATCAACCTAATAGCCAGGAGGTCATGGTTGGATACCTGGTCAGGGCACATGCCTGTTTTGTAGGCTTGATCTTCTTTGTGGGGTAAGCAGGTGTCAGCCAATGAATCAATGAGTCTCTCTCATCATTGATGTTTCTATCTCTCTCTCCCTCTTCCTTCCCTTCTGAAATCAATTATATACGTATGTATCCTATATAATAAAGAGGTAATATGCAAATTGACCATCATGCCCTTGCACAAGAGGCCGCCTCCATGTGGTCACAAGATGGCTGCGTCCATGTTTTCACAAGAAGACCGTCCTCATGTCATCACAAGATGGCCGCCCTCATGTGGTCACAAGATGGATGACCCCATATGGTCACGAGATGGCCACCACAAGATGGTCAGCAGGGTAGGGCAGTTGGAGGTGACTGTGCCTTCAGGGGATGGAGGACAGTTGAGGGGGACCAGGTCAGCAGTGAAGGGTAGTTAGGAGTGACCGGATTGGCAGGGGTGGGCAGTTGGGGGCGACAAGGCCAGCAGGGGAGGACAGTTGGGGATGATCAGGTCGGCAGGGGAGTGTTAGGCTTTGATCAGGCTAGCAGGCAAAAGGAGTTAGGGGCAATCAGGAAGGCAAGCAGGCAGGCAGGCCGGTGAGCGGTTGGGAGCCAGCAGACCCGGATTGTGAGAGGGATGTCTGACTGCCGTTTAGGCCCAATCGGGCCTGAACCGGCAGTCAGACATCCCCCGAGGGGTCTCAGATTGGAGAGGGTGCAGGCTGGGCTGAGGGACATCCCCCCCACCAGTGCATGAATTTCGTGCACTGAGCCTCTAAAATTTTATATATCTATATATATCCTGCAATAATCTCCCAAGAGATGAAATATTTAGGTATAAATCTAACAAACCTAAAATTTACCAAATTCTAACAGAATAAACCAAAGAATCCCAAAACAACTGGAGACTTAGATTAGAAGAGGCAGCTCAGTGAAGATTTCTCCACAAACTGACTTGCAGATTTCACAGAATATCAGTCTAAATCTCAGCATGGATTATATAGACATGGACAAACTGATTTTTAAATTGATATGGACAAAGGACAAAGGAAGGAAACATCTAAGAAATATTGGGAAAGGAAAAATAGTTACAGTAATCACTTGCCCAATGTTAAGACTTATCATAACTACAGTGGTATTGCCTGTGTGGGGTTGGCAAAACAGCAGATAAGGGGAGGGAACTGAGTTCTTGTGGGAAACTATCCACAGAAACACAGCTTTTCACAGAGATGCAGCCTCAAGGAGGAACTTGGCAGCACCACTTGTCACCCAGAGTTCACCCTAAATCCCCAGGTGACTGGAGGGGCCTCATGTGTTTGCTTATTGACCTGATCCCAGGAAACATGAAACCTCTGCCTCTTTAGGACAGGAAGTAGTTTTGCACCTGAGAGCCAGGAGCCCCCTGAAGTCTGGCTGCCCCCTTGCTTCCACAGAAGTGGGGAGAGGGGTGCCCCCTAGTGGTCACACTTCAGAGACAGTAGCAAGGTCCCCAGAAAATACACTGGGGTGTAAAGTGTGGGAGGTGCTCAGTGAGCTTTTAAACTGACATTGAAACTTGCATGAATGTAGAAGGTAACAGAGGAAGGAAGTCCCTGTCTCTTCCTGGCACCTGGGAAAATGGACTTTTCCCTAATTTAGGTTTGTGTTCCCCTCAGCCCTCATGGGGCCTGACCAGTTGGCTCCCAGCGGGTCCCACACAGCGAGGCCCAGCATCAGCCTGCAGGAGAGGGGGTCTGGGTGGTTCTTCCTCATTTATTCTCTGGAGAGAGGTTCCAGCCTAGCTCCTCATGTACTCCTGTACCCTGGCATCTGGGGCTGCCCTTCTGGGGGCCTCACCATCTAGTTCTTCTCATCTCAGCAACACAGACAATCCTCAGGTTTGTTGGTCCACCTGGCAGGAAACTGGCTGCCTGCATGCTGTGCTGGGGCTTCCACAGTGTTAACTAGACATGAAAGCGGGGGCCCTAGCCCATGTGGTTCAGTGGATAGAGTGTCATCCTTTGGAATGAAGGGTCCTGGGTTCAATTCCCTTCATTGGCACGTACCTCCATTGCAAGCTCCATCCCTGCCAGCAAGAGGCAACTACTCAATGTGTCTCTATCAGCTCTCTCCCTCTCCTCCCACCTTCCACGATCTCTAAAAATAAGTGGGGAAACATCCTCGGGTGAGGATTAAGAAAACTACCCAAGTAAAGGAATCTTATTTTTTTTAATTGAAAGAAATAAATGGTAACAGGTAACCCCAGAACCCGGCATGTGTTGCTCACTGGTTGAGAATTGACCTATGAACCAAGAGGTCATGGTTGGATTCCTGGTCAGGGCACGTGCCTGGAATCCCAGTGGGGGTGTGCCAGAGGCAATCGATGGAGGAGTCTCTCTCATCATTGATGTTTCTATCTCTATCTCCCCTGCTTTCCTCTCTGAAATAAATAAAATATATTTTAAAATAATAATAAAAAATGAAAAAGAAGAGTAGTAAGGCTTTGTGGTGTTTGACCTGCCCATGTCCCATATCCTCTCCGGTGTGATTGCACTTTGCAAGTGGTGGTGGCTGACTTCCCAGTAAGAACAAGCTGACCACAGTCCCGGATTCCTGTGTCTGTCTGTCCTCACCTTCCTGGATGACACAGGTGGCCACTATCCTCCAAAAAGGAAGGTGCTCACCTGCCCCCAAGGATGACTTGGTGCCTCAATGCTCTACCCAGGATTTTGCTTCCAAGAGCAAACATATTTCTTTTTTTATCTTTTTTTATCCTCACCCAAGGATATTTCTTCCATTGCTTTTCAGAGACAGAGTAGAAGGAAGGGAGGGGAAGAGAGAACCATTGATGTGAGAGAAACAGATCAACTGGTTGCTTCTTGCACGTGCCCTCACCAGGACAAGGGCCAGGGAGGAGCTTGCAACCAAGGTTCATGCTCTTGACCAGAATTGAACCTGAGACCCTTTGGTTTGCAGGCCAATATTCTATCCACTGAGCCAAACTGGCCAGGACCAGAACTCCATTTTTAAAATTAATTAATTAATTAATTAATTAATTATTTTTTATTTTGAAAGTATCACGCATGTCCCCTTTTTTTCCCCGCGTTGACCTCCTCCAGGTCACCCACCAGGGATCCATTTTTAAATTATGGAAATTCTCCCACTTTGAGAGGCTGGGAAATGGGACTTTTGCAAAGGAACTGATGGGAAGCTGAGTGAAATGTGTGGATTTGGAAAGGTAGGTGTGTGCTTTGACAGGAACAGCAGGTTTAAGACAGAATCTGCGGCGACAGTGTCCAGCCCAGCCTCTCCTGCCTCGTCACTTGTACATGTTCGAGTTTTGTGGGAGATCTGACTGGCAAAAACAACATGGAGAATCTTTAAGTCCTCATCAAAACCCCAAGGATGGAGGACTCTCAATCCTGGAAGCTGCCCCCAAAGTAATGGGGTCAGGGTGACTGGGTCTCGGGAAAGGAGGGAGGGAGGGTTGGTCAGGACAGGACCCCTTGTGGCCAGCATCCTTGAGTCCTTTCCCATCTGGGGTCGCCCCGAGGATAACAAGGTCAGGCATGCAGCCCAGGGTTCCAGCTGCACCCTTATATCCAGACCTCATGCAAATGTGGCTCTCCTCCTGCTCATAAAAGAGGGCCCTGCCCCGCATGCTGGGGACACACCCAGAACCCAAGTGCCTGAGACAGGACCCCAGCGGCTCCACCATGGACTTGGTGCCAAGCTGCGTTTTCCTCCTGATCATTCTTCAAGGTCATTCTCAGGAGAGGGGAGCGCTGAGACCTGTGCCTGTGCCTGTTTTTGCTTCCATGTGATTCTCAGTCCACCTTGTGTCTCTGTGTTTGCAGGTGTCCAGTGTGAGGTGCAGCTGGTGGAGTCTGGGGGAGGCTTGGTGCAGCCTGGGGGGTCTCTGAGACTCTCTTGTGCAGCCTCTGGATTCATCTTCAGTGACTACGAAATGGACTGGGTCCGCCAGGCCTCAGGGAAGGGGCTGGAGTGGGTCTCATATATTAATCCGGATGGAAGTAGCACATCCTATGCCAGCTCTGTGAAGGGCCGATTCACCATCTCCAGAGACAACACCAAGAACACTCTGTATCTGCAAATGAACAGCCTGAGGGATGAAGACATGGCCCTGTATTACTGTGCAAGAGACACAGTGAGGGGAAGTCAGTGTGAGCCCAGACACAAAACTCCCTGAGGGAGGCAGCAGGGCTGGGCTGCAGGGGGCGCTCAGGCCACTAGGGGGAGATAAGGACCAGCAAACCAAGTTCTCAGCTCAGAAGCTCTCCCTGGAGGGGTTGTGAGGGCTTCCTATTGGGGTCTATGATTTCTTCCCTCCTGTTGTCCCTGGGGCAGTTCCTGCTTCCTTCTTTGTGTCTTTATTTAGATTTGCTGATGACAAAAAAGTAGGAGGTGGCTGTGTTTTCAGATCTGGTTGACTTCTCATCTTAGCTCTTCTTTTCACCACATCCCTGATGGTCACTCTCTGGGCTGGTAAGGAAAACATTGTAGGGATTCCTGTCCTCCAACTGAAAGCGATGTCCCCCAGCCTCCAACGCAGAGGGGGAATGCAGAGTCCAGGCCCCAAACCTCACCTGAGTGTGATCAGCCCCTTGTTCTGCCCCTGGGAGGACCCTTTTGGGGCAGTTAGCTGCTTGCCTCTCACTGACATGGCTGCACATGGAGGTTTAGGTTCCAACCCCCATGTGCTGCTGGCTCTGTGAACCAGGGAAGAGGACCTAGGGCTCAGGGTGTCTGGGATGGAGGCAAGATGGAGGTCCAGTGACAGGGCCTGTCACAGCCCTGCTGGGCCCGGTTCAACATGTATCTCAGAACCCGGTCCCCAAGGACATGTCCCAACACCTGTCCCACTTCCTCTAGAGCAGTGGTTCTCATCCTGTGGGTCATGACCCCTTTGGCTGTCGAACAACCCTTTCACAGGGGTCGCCTAATACCATCCTGCATATCAGATATTTACATTACAACACGTAACAGTAGCAACAATACAGTTATGAAGTAGCAACGAAAATAATTTTATGGTTGGGTCACAACAGGAGGAACTGTATTAAAAGGGCAAGAAGGTGGAGAACCACTGCTCTAGAGAATCCATCTGGATCCTGAGAACCTGCTGAAAGGAGATATGGTCCCCACCCACCTCTGCTGTGCCTCCAGGCTCCGCAGACACCACCCCATTCTCACCCTCTGTCCTCTTCTGCCCACATTCTCACCCCATCAGGCCTGCACAGGACATCCCCTGTGCCTGCACTCTGTCCTCTCCTTCCCACCCTGGTAGTTTTTGCCTTAAATGCATCCCCCACGCCATCCCCTCATGCCCATCTCCTGTGCCAGTCCCTCCCTGAGAGGCCAGGGCCAGGGTGACTCAGGCATATATATAGAACTTCTGCACCTTAAGTGGGCTTTGCAAAAGCCCGATGTGTTGGGATGGGGGCCGTGAGACCACACCTAAAGGCCTGGCCTGTCACCAGGGCTGATAACCCCCTCCAGGGTTGTGTATTTTTCATGGTTTTTGGCCTCTGTAAAATGTGAGTATTTAGGTAAGAAGGTCTTGCAAAACTAGATAATTAAGGAAGGGGCAATGACTAGACTATAGATTAACAGGAATGTGCATTAGGGATACTGATTAACTAGTTACAGAGTCAGGCTGCTGCTTACACCCCCCCCAAAAAACTTATTTTCTTCATCAAGCCCATGTGCAGTGCCCACATGTGATGTCAGGCTGTGGGGGCCCCACCTGTGTCAGGTGCAAACACAGCTGACCACTGAACTCAGAGCACCTCCAACAGCTCACACCTGTGCTGAGGGAACCTCCAGGGGGCCCGTGAGCTGCTGATCATCATGGTGGACAAGCCCGTGGACACTGGAGTCAGAGGGCAGTCAGGGAAGGGCTGGTGCCTGGTCACCTATAATGTTGCCAACATCCCGCTGACCAGAGCCCAGGTAAACAGGGAGCTCTGTGAATCCTAAAAGTGCAGGAGCAGCCCGCCTGGCTCAGTGGTTAGGCATCGACCTATGAACTAGGAGGTCACTGTTCAATTCCCAGTGTGGGCACCTAACCGGGTTGTGGGCTCCATCCCCAGTAGGGGGCGTGCATGAGGCAGCTGATCAATTATTCTCTCTCATTATTGATGTTTCTCTCTCTCTCTCCCTCTCCATTCCTCTCTGAAATCAATAAAAATAATTTTTATTTTTAAAAAGGATCAATAAAAACATTAAATGTCTCTTGAAAAACTATCATAACCAGAGGACAAAGGAATGAGGACTATAAAATGCTGAAGGAAAATTGAAAAGATATCAAGGTAGAATTCTAAACTAACAAATATATTTCAAAACTGGCTGTAGCTTTTTGGCTCAGTGGATTCAGCGTTGGTCTGCAGCCAGAAGGGTCCTGGGTTTGATTCTGGTCAAGGGCATGTACCTCAGTTGCAGGATCCTCCCTGGCTAGAGCCCTGGTTGGGGCCTGTACAGGAGGCAACCAATCCATGTGTTTCTCTGACATTGATATTTCTCTCTGTCTTTGCCTCTCTCTTTCACTCTCTCTAAAAATCAATGGAAAAATATCTTCGGATGACAATTAAAAACAAACAAACAAGCAAACGAAACAAAAAGGACTGAAGCCCAGCTGGTGTGGTTCAGTGGTTGAGGATTGACATATGATTCCATTCCTGGCCAGGGGACATGCCCAGATTTCAGTCTTGATCCCCAGTAGGGGGCATGCAGGAGGCAGCCAATCAATGATTTTCTCTCATCACTGATGTTTCTCTCTCCCTCTTCCTCTCTGTTACTGTCAATAAAAACATATTTAAATAAATAAATAAATGAAATGATTGCTGGTTTGATTCTCAGTCCTTGCACATACAGGAGGTAACTGACCAATATTTCTCTACACATCAATATATCTCTCTCACTCCCTGTCCCCTTTTTTTCACTCTAAAATTCCATGAACATATTCTCAGGTGAGGATAAAGAAAAGAAGATATATATCTATGTCATCTATCTATACCATGGGAGCAGAGGCGCATTGATTTCATCCCTAAGGAGTCACTGATTGCTCCAACATCCTACTTCCTGACCACCTCCTGCAGCACACCTCCTGCTGTGGAGGAAGAGGTCCCTGGGCATGGTAACCAGGACCCCAAGCAGGGCCTGGTTCTTTGAGGGCACAGTCAGCACCTCCTTCCAGGAGAAGCCCCAGAGACAGGGACCTCCCCTCACTCTTGCCCTTTGTAAGTGCAGACACCTCCCATATGCAAATGCCCACATGGCCACCAGACACACACACAATTGGTGTCCACTTAAATTCAGGGCCTCCTCACCCTGGAGAATACTTTCTGGGGGATGAGCACCTCACCTGAAAGACATGACTCCCATGTGGCTCTTCCTCTTCCTGCTGTCAGCTCCCAGATGTGAGTGACTCAGGGCTTAGACATGAAGAGATGGTGATCCTACATCTGAGCCCAGGACTCACTGTGTTCACTCTGTCCCAGGTGTCCTGTCCCAGGTGTCCTCTCCCAGGTGCAGCTGCAGGAGTCGGGCCTAGGACTGGTGGTGCCCTCACAGACACTCTCCCTCACCTGCACTGTCTCTGGATTCTCTATCACCAGTGGTTACTGCTAGAGCTGGATCCACCAGGGAAGGGGCCGGAATGGATGGGGCACACATGTTATGATGGAAATACTTGCTACAGCCCTTCCATCAAGAGCCAAACCTCCATTTCCAGAGACATGTCCAAGAACCAGTTCTCCCTGTAGCTGAGCTCCCTGACCACCGAGGATATGGCTGTGTATTACTGTGTGAGACACAGTGAGGGGAAGTCAGTGTGAGCCCAGACACAAACCTTTCTGAGGGAGACAGCAGGGCTGGGCTGCACGGGGAGCTCAGGATACTAGTGGGCACTCAGGACCCACAGCACAGAGAGCAGCCCCAGAATGGGCAGAGGGAGGTAGGAAGGAAGGACCTTCTTGTTGGGCACAGGGATTTCCTCTCAAGCTCTCAGCTGCATCCAGAGATGGTTCTTGCTCTTCTCTGTGGCTCTAACTTCCCACATTCTCACTGCAGACACCAGAGGAGGAGGTCACACTGCTGTTGGCAGTTGACATATGGGCAGTGACTGGGGACTCTCCTTACCACGTTCCTGTATTTTCTGCTTTTCTTTCTGGACACAGGCCCTCGGCCTGTGGTTGGAAACTTTCCCACCAAGAGAGACCCCAGCTCAGCCCAGGAAGCTGAGTGCTGAGCTCAGGGTCTGACCCACATGCTCACCTGTCCCCATTGCGGCCCTTCCTACTGACAAGCCAACAACAAATAAAATTTGTGCACATCCCACAGACAGTGGAAGCTGGATGAAACCCATCTGAATGGTGCAAAGGGCCCTTTAGAGCTGTTCCCTGGTCATCTCACCTGTACAGGTGCCAGGCTTTTGCTGTTTCTGGTACCACAGAAGCAGGAAATGAGCTCAGCTCTCTTCATAAAAGATTCACACAAGCACTGATGTGAGATGATACCAGAGTGCCTATCCCGTGTAGTGTAGTTTAATAGGGAATTTTAATACAAAGGTTCATTAGAAATCATCTCATTTCAACAAGCAGCTGACATGAGAAATCAAGTATCTTAGTGAAGGAGACAGATATATAGTTTTTCATTCTTTTTTACTTAAAATCATGGGCTAAGCATTGACATTTCATAATGATGGCATTGAGTTCTCTGTAGATTACTGCTTTGAAGCCTCAGAGGAGATAATAACCCAGGTTGAGGCTGCTTGTTGGGCATCTTGATCTATCACAGCATTTCCCACCCTCCATGTTATAGGTGTTGTAGTGGCTTCACCCTCGCCTCATTCACATCTGCAGGATGGAGGAGAGCTCCCATACTTCCATCCTTGCTCCTTTAATGGGTTTCCAGGAACCAGGAGAACCCACTTTTTCTGCACAGCACCCCTAAGTCATGCACTGCTCCCCTGTACTCTGTGTGTCTTCCCTGGGCCCCTCCTGACTGACAGCTTTGGTGACTGCAGAACCTCCTGCCATGTGGGTGAGTTTACATCAGAAAGAAGTACCAATTCTGTAGGAAACTCACTTTATTTAGCAAGTGCTGGTTCCAGCCTCCAGTTATAATACTGCTGTGTGATCCATCAGGTGCTATTATGTCAAGGCTCTCCCTGGGAGTCTCTAATAAACTGAAGGTGTGCACTGAGTCCCTGATGGAGGAGGTAAAACAATTACCTCCCATTCTTGGAATTCAGCCATGACACCTGTCTGTCTGGGATGCACCACACAGTATGTGGCCTCACATGGAAGCTGGAACTTGAGTTACTTTTCATGGGCAGTTTCCCAGCAGTGCTGCCCTCTGGTACCAGAACCTGCTCTCGCTTCTGTGGCTGCCGCAGCCTATCCTCATGGACAGTAGAGGCTCAGCATTTTCTGGGAAATTCTTCATAAAATCAGCCAAAATAAGAACCATTAAAGAAAATACTGTTAAATTAGACTTGTTTAAAAATAAAGACTTTGTCCCGCCAAAGATTCCATTGAGCAAATAAAAACTCACACAAAAACGTAAGAACTATAAGGAATATAGTTCCAAATCATATGTTTGTATTGAGAGTGTATATATTACACATTAAGAATGTTATTTGTTATGTAGGAGAGCCCAGTGCTCTCTGACCACAGTGACCTTCCAGGGCAGTGGTCAGCAAACCGCTGCTCATGAGCCACATGTGGCTCTTTGGCCCCTTGAGTGTGGCTCTTCCACAAAATACCACGTGTGGACGTGCACATAAAGTGCGATTGAAACTTTGTGGTCCATGTGCAGAAGTCGGTTTTTGGCCTGGGCGAGTCTATTTAGAAGAAGTGGCGTAAGAAGAAGTGTGGGGTGTCGGTCGGTGGGGGACAGGAGACGCATTGCAGGCGAGCCGCAGGATACGCAGCGCGGGGGAGGTACATTGTTTTGAGGTACGTTCCCTGAGGTCGACCCTTCCCACTCTCCTATCCACATTCGTCTATCTGAAACAAGTATAAAAGACGAATGTGGATGGGAGAGTGGGAAGGGGTCAACCTCAGCGGAAAGTATCTCAATCAGATTGAGGATGTTTTTAGCAAAGGCCAGCTTAGGAATACCCTAATTAAGTTAATAACAATGTACGTACTTATATAGTTTAATTTTTAAAAATTTGGCTCTCAAAAGAAATTTTAATTTTGTATTGTTGACTTTTGGCTCTGTTGACTAATGAGTTTGCCGACCACTGTCCCGGGGGGAAGGTCAGAGGGAGGCTGGGAGTGAGGGATTCCTCTCAGAGTTGAAATTTCCTTTCTTGTGACAAATGCTATGGAAGGAATTCTCTTAAATCACCTGTCTTTCGACCTCAACATCACTGCTAACACTAGACTGAGAAAAAAGGTCAATCTCCTTCCAACATATGAATAATCCTGAGTTGTACACATTCATAATCACTGTTTTTATTTCAAATCTTTTCTCCACTTAAAGCCATGACTTTTTCTGATGTAACTACTTGGGGTCTCTGCAATAGGCCATGGACTTGCATAAATGAATAGCTTGCACAAGAAGCTGTAGACACAGTCACAAAATTTCCAACATCAAAAATAGCAAATGACTAATCTGTCAATGCTTGAGAGATAGTTTCTCAGATCAAAGTAACATCATTATTAGGATATACAAAAATATTGAGAATGGCTGTCCCTTATGTTTATTTTTTGTACAACAGTAGGAATCCTATATAATAAAGAGCTAATATGCAAATGGTCATCACACCCCTCATGCCATCATGCCCTAATGGCTCAGACACTCAACACTGGGGAGAGAGGAATGAGGACCAGCCTGACACAAATGAGTTTGCGAGAGAGGAATGGGGAGAGCCAGGTTGCGGCCCAGGAAAGGGACAATCCGCACACCCCATGATCCCCATGGTCCCGGGCACCAGTGGCTGCACCTGTGGCCTGGGAGAGGGACAAACCACTCACCCTGCAGTCCCAGGTGCCTGCAGCTGCGGTTTAAGCAAATACGCCTGCCCATGGTCCCCTGCCACTAAGGCTGGCCCACGCGAAGATGGACTAGGTCCTGAGTGCCTGCAGGTGACCAGAAGGAGGGAATCCTGTGTCCCGGGTGCAGGGCAAGGCAGAGGTGGTTAGAGGCAATCAGGCCAGCAGGGTATCATTTAGGATCAATCAGGCAGGCAGAGGGGTTAAAGGCGATCAGTCAGACAGGCAAGAAAATGGTTAGGAGCCAGTGGTCCCCAATTGCAAGAGGCAGTCAGACATCCCCTAAGGGGTCCCAGAGTGGAGAGGTTCCAGGCCAGTCTGAGGGAACCCCATCCCCTTGCACAAATTTTGTGCACTGGGCCTCTAGTTATTTTTAGAAAATTATATTTAAAAATTTGGAAATGTGGATACAATAAGATTTTGAGATTCAGAAATGGACTGAACAAATATTAATCCCTTTTACATATGTTTGAAAGATGCATGAAAAGTTAAATGTGTAATGTACTCATCTAGTCCACCATTTCTTCTTATGCTCAGAAACTTTAGTCCATTTTTTGACCTAATTCCAATGTGCTTCATGACCCAGGTGGTCCTCTGTCCCTGACTTACATGCTGGTTGAGGACAAGGGAAGAGATGCCCCCACAGAGGACCCAGAATGACCAGAGAAACCTGACCTCAGGCCCTACACTTATAGGGAAGGCTCCCCCCACATGCAAATTTCTATTCAAGCTTCAGGGTAAATCCACTCCTGGGCTATGCAGGCTCACAGCTATTTCCTCACACAGGGCTGAGGTCTCTGGGAAGGCAGAGCTGTGGTCTAGAAGAAGATGAGACTGCTGGGTCTTCTCCTGTGCCTTTTGACAGCCCACCAAGGTGAGGGTCTCAGGGGTCAGACAGAGGTCATGGGATGGCTGTGACTGCACATGACTGACAGGACTGATGCTCCTTGTCCCCAGGTGTCCTGTCCCAGGTGCAGCTGCAGGTGTCGGGCCCAGGACTAGTGAAGCCCTCGCAAACCCTCTCCCTCACCTGCACTGTCTCTGGATTCTCCTTAACGAGCTATGGTATGCACTGGACCCGCCAGGCTCCTGGAAAGGGCCTGGAGTGGATCGGGGTTATAGGGAGTGCTGGAGATACATACTATAACCCAACTTTGAAAACCTGATTCAGCATCAGCAGAGACACGTCCAAGAGACAAGTTTATTTATCACTGACCAGCCTGAGAGCCGAGGACACTGCCATGTATTACTGTGCGAGACACAGTGAAGGGAAGTCAGTGTGAGCCCAGACACAAACCTCCCTGAGGGAGGCAGCAAGACTGGGCTGCAGGGGGCACTCTGGACACCAGGGGGCGCTCAGGACTCAATGATCAGCTCAGGCAGCTCAAAAGCAGGTGAAGAGGAGGCTCTGCCTGGATCTTGTTGGAGTCTGGGTATGGTCTTCATGTGACATTGGCTGCTGGACCTTCTCAAGTCATGATCAGAGCACAGACAGCTCAGCAGTAAAGAGCTGGTCAGTCCTGATGGAGAAAAGAGGCGGTGGGGTGGCCATTGCCCAGCCCCCTGCACACATAGATGATGGCTGTGGGCCCTGTGCAAGGACAGCAGGTTCCTGCCCACAGCAGCTTCAGAGGCTGAGTCTGAGGATTCCCACACACCAGGGGATGAGATGACCTGCAGCTCTGACAGAACCTCGGTCTTGGGAGGCAGGGAGTCCTCTTCAGCAGGTGCAATTGCCTCAGGGAGCTGCAAGGGGGGCTGGCTCAGGGTGAGCTGTGTCAGGGAGTGAGGTCTATGCGGGTTTCTGTGCTGGGCAGGGGCTGGAGTGGATGGCCCCCCTCCAGGGGCAGAGGAGAGACCACCAGGCTTCCTCACCCACGTGTCCAGATGTGGGCAGAAGTGGATGAGGGAGGGCAAGGCTTGAAAGCTGCCAGACGTCAGCACCGAACCTGGGGTGAGACTCCTATGTCCACCTAACAATTGCAATACTAAGTGAAAGGGAGGAATTCATGCATTCAGAGTAAACAGCAACCAGCGATGATCAGCAAGTCAATAAGCACAAAGCAGGAGTGAGAGTGGGGTCTGGTTCTCACACTGAGTGAAGTTTCCACTGTCTGATCCTCCCCTTGTACAGAAGGTCAGAGGTCAGCATCTGCTTCCAGAATTGCAGGTTCTAGAGGGTTCTGAGCATCCTGAGTTACACATCCTGCAGTGGAGCGGTTCTTCAAGGTGTGGATTCTGAATTGCTCCGTGAGCTATAAGGTGTGAACTCAGGGAAAAATTGCAGTTTCACGATGGACTTGATTGTTAAAACACATGATCAGGTCTCTTAAGGGGGGTTCAAAAGCCCTTTCTTCTGATATCTCATTATTAGGTAAATATCAGTTAAGTGATTTAGTACAAGATCCAACTGTTCTTCACTTTGATTTTCCCTCCATCTGTAGTCTTAGCCCATCATGAGCTCATAGGCCCTTTCCCAGAAAATCAGCCTCCAGAATCCCTTCCTCCCAGGACCTCAGGTGGACACTGGGAGGGCATGTCCCACAATGACTCTCTGTGACCAGGATCAGGTACTCACCTGTCCATTGTGGGCCCATCCACCAGGTGACCTGGGAGAGCAGCCTCACCTGACAGCTGACAATCCTGCTGCCTCCTCTCCTCCCAGTGCTGAGGTGTGTTCCCTGCTTCCTGAGGGGGGTCTCCAGGGGACTCCCAGCAACGCTCCCCTACAGTCAAAAGGGAGACCCAGCCCCACCTCTGACTCTCCCTGGAGCAAGCCTGACCTGTTCCACCTACATATGAGTGCACAGACAAGAACACGAACACACCAGTGCCTGCTCTTCAATGTCTGTGTTTGTATCGTGGGTGCATTTGATCGGTTTCCAAAGAAAGTCACACCCAGGCCCAGAATCCACGTGTGGTCCTTGCCTATGTCATATGTACAGGGAGGAGGGACAAATGTGGATTCATAGCAAAGAAAATCATCACAGTGTGTGAGTGTGTGTGTGTGTGTGTGTGTGTGTGTGTGTATGTGTGTGTGTGTTTAATTTATTTAAAAAAGTGCAGTGAGATTTGGTCACACAATGGGATGTTCAGATGGGACCTTCAGTGAGAGGAACCTGAGTACATAAGAGGCTACAGAGCCCCCAGGAGCTCTGGATGAGGGGAGGGTTGGCTGTGTTCATGCATCTGGCAACTCCAGGGAAGGACTCCTTCTGGCTTCCTAAAGCCCTAGTTTGGAGTCTTCGTGAAGAGCCACTGGGGCTCAGTAAGGCCAGTGCACTCTGTCCAGAAGTGGCAAAATCACACAGTATCCCTGAGGGAGCAATCAGACTTCAGGGCACAGCCTTCACTACTGAACTAGAGCTGCTGAGAGGTCAATGCCCTGTGATCCCAGACAAGACGCTCGCCTGCAGAGCCAGGGCTGGGAAGCAGGGGGTGCTCAGAGCCAAGGTGCACAGGCTGCTGCCCCAGGAGCAGGTGCAGAGGGAGCTGAGCAGGGATTTCCTATAAGGCCTGGGGCTTCCTCTCTTATTACAAACAATCTAAACTGAAAGTTGCCCACAAATGCTGAGGTGACTGTGAATATTCTGCTCTATCAGATTATTTACCAAACCCAATGAGACATGAGAACCACACACTAGGGGGATGTTTCTATGGCTTCAGGATACCTGAATTGTAAGGGACTGGCACAGGGATGGATTTATTACATCACTAGTGGCAGCATTTTAGAAGAAGGCATTCAGGTATCAAAGCTCAGAGCAGGTCCATGTGGCCCCATGTCACCCAAAGTTGGGCTCACAATAAGAAGCTTGTCCTGTGGAGGCTGGTTCCTCAGTGGTAGGAGCCCTGTCTTCACAGAAATCAGGGACCGGGCAGGGGACACACATCCTCCTACAAGGATTAGGACTTGGTGAAACCTAGCTCTTGTTCTTTGAAAAGATAACAATCTTGATGGACAGTTAACCAGACTCATCAAGAAACAAAGAGAGACACCCAAAATAAATGAAATCAGACATGAATGTGGAGAAGTAACAACTGACACCACATAAATACAAAGGATTGTAAAAAAAAAAATTACCATGAACAATGAAATGGAGAAGTTCCTAGAAAAACACAATCTTACTGAATCAGGATGAATCAGAAAACCTGAATAGGCCAATAACAACTGATGGGATAGAAGAAATAATCCAAAATCTCCTAGCAAATAAAGCCTGGATCTGTATATAGAAAACCCTAAAGACTTTAACAATCATTCAAAGAAGAAATTACACCTATATTTCTCAAAAATCACACAATGTATTATAGATGCAAGAAAAGCATTCAATAAATTCCAACAACCATTTTTCTAAAATTCTCTCAGCAAAGTGGGAAATGAGGGAGCATATCTCAACATGATGAAGGATATATATGACAAACCTACAGTGAATATCATACTCAATGAGCAAACACTAAAACCATTTTACCTAAGAACAGGAGCAATACAGGGATGTCTGCATTCACCACACTTATTTAATATGAACCTGGATGTCCTAGCCACAGCGATCAGACCAGAAGAAATAAAAGGCATCCAAATTAGAAAGGAGGAAATAAAACTCTCATTATTTGCAGATGACATGATATTATATGTAGAAAACCCTAAAGACTCCACCAAAAAACTACTAGATTTAATAAACAAATTCGGCAATGTAGTAGGATATAAAATTAACACACAAAATCCGATGGTATTTTTATATACCAATAATGAATACTCAGAAAAGGGAACTAAAGAAACAGCTACACTTACCATTGCAACAAAGAAATCAAAATAATTAGGAATAAACTTAACCTGGGAGGTAAAAGACTTATACTCAGAAAACTACAGGTTGTTGAAGAAAGAGACAAAGGAAGAAATAGAAAAGTGGAAGAAAATACCATGTTCACGGATTGATACAATTGACATCATTAGACTGTCCATACATAAAGCAATCTACAGATTAAATGCAATCCGTATGGCATATTTCACAGATCTAGACTCTCAGAGGGAAAGTGGGGGAAGGTGGTTGGGTGGGAAAAGATCAACCAAACAACTTATATGCACATATTGAGGGGGTGGGGGGTGGTGGGGGGGGGGGGCGGGCTACAAGGGGTCAATGGGGAATCAAAGGGGACATATGTAATACGTTCAAAACTAAAAATATAATTTTTAAAAAGGATTAGAACTTGGACACTCAGACTTCTAATTGGCATCGTCCCTTTGTCATCCATCTCTCTCAGGAGGGTTAAGACTCTCATGAATATGCAAAACAAATGAGGTGAACTAGGTTAAATATGGATAAGTCTGTGCCCTCAGTGTACCACACCCTCCCCTGCAGAGGTGCTCACAGCACAGCCCTCCCCATGGACTGGAGCTGGAGAACTTTCCTCCTGGTGGCTGTGGCTACAGGTAAGGAGCTCCCTAGTACCGGGTCCGAGGAGGGGACCAGGGAGAGTCAAGGGGGATTTCCACCCACTTCTGTCTCCTCTCCACAGGTATCCACTCCCAGGTGCAGCTGGTGCAATCTGGGGCTGAGGGGAGGAAGCCTGGGGCCGCCGTGAAGGTCTCCTGCAAGGCTTCTGGATACACCTTCACCAGCTACTGGATGCACTGGGTGTGACAGGCCCCAGGACAGGGGCTTGAGTGGGTGGGGTGGTTTTACTCTAACAATGGAAACACAAAATACACACAGAAGTTCCAAGGCAGAGTCACCATGACCAGAGAAATGTCCACGAGCACAGCCTACATGGAGCTCAGCAGCCTGAGAGCCCAGGACACAGCCATGTATTACTGTGCAAGAGACACACAGTGAGGGGAAGTCAGTGTAAGCCCAGACATAAAGCTCCCTGAGGGAGAGGCTGTGAGCACCAGGGGGCGTTCAGGGTCCGTGAACACAAGGACCTTCCCAGGAGCAGGTGCAGTTGGAAGTTTGGACTGCTTTCCTATGTGGGTTCCTCTTCATGTCACATTTACCTCAGGGAACCTCTGGATTCCTGATTCTGCACTTACCTCTGACATCTCTGAGTTAGAAAGTCTGTTGTAATCAGAGATAACTTCCTCATGTTGACAAATTGTAGAGTGTCTTTCAGACAATCTTGTGCCAAAATGGCTATTAATAATCAAATCCTCTGATCCAGGTCACCTAAATCTAAGCAGAGGCTCTGCTAACTCTATAGTGCAGCTCCACAGAGCCTAGGGTTCCAGCCCACCAGCAGCAGCACACATGAATGCTGGACAGTGGCCACCACCGGCACATGAATGCTGAGCCAGAGAAGAAAGACCCTGGTCATTGACTTATGGTCACTTTCAAAGCACCAATAACAGGTGACACCATGAGGAGGAGGTAGAGGGACCCAACGGGCCTTGAAATTGATGTCCAGGCTGATGTCCCATAGGCAGGGCCACCTTGAAAAGGTTAATCTCTTCATGGAGGTGTCTTTTGGGAGGAGGGCAGGCTTTTCAGAAAGTCAGGCATGGTTTCCTGGCTGGCATGGTTCAATAGTTGGACAATGGTCTATTATCCAGGAGGTTAGGGATTGATTATTGGTCAGGGCACATGCTTGATTTGCAGTCTTGAAACCCAGTGTGCAGGAAGCACCAAATCGATGGATGATTCTCTCTCATCATTGATGTTTTTATCTTATCTCTCTCTCCTCCTCTCTGAAATCAATAAAAATATATTTTAAAAAAGAAAAAATATATTTGGATCCCTCAGGTAAGAACACTGGTTCAGGGTTTTATTGTGGACAATGCTGGAGGTGGGAAGGGTCCTGCTCACAGGAGGGGCTTGTGTGGGTTCAATGTCCCACCTGCAGGACACAAGGGTGTATCCCCACTTTCTTAGTTTTCCACGTGTCAAGCAAGAGAGAGGGATGAACTGTAACATGTCATCATCAAACATCACAAATAGAGCTTGGGAAAGAACAAAGATGGCGGGTAGGTAAATGCCTGTACTCCTTGTGGCCCCCCATAACCACTTGAAAATTACAACTAAAATACAGAACAATCATCATTCAGAACAGCCTGGACACTGGCTGAATGGAAGTACAACTAGAGGAGAAGAAAGAAGAACTCACATTGAGACCAGTAGAAGGGGTGGAGGCTGGGAATGGGTTGGTCTGCCACCCAACTGTGCCATTTTTTTTATTTGGGAGGGAGATCGTCTTTGTAGAGGACACCCATAAGGAGCACGAGGTCCCTGCCCCACATCAGACTCCCATCCCAGGGTTGCAGAGATGGGAGGAGAAGTCCCTGTCACTTTGGTAAATACAAGCAGGGATTGTGGCTAAGTGACAGGGAGGCTGCTGGAATCACAGGTGTTCCTCTTAAAGGGCTGGCACAGGAACTCACAGGGTCCAATTTTGTCTGAGTCCCAGGGCCAGGAGACCCAGACTCATACGGGGAGGAATGGATTATCTGGCATGGGGGCAGGGACTCGGGAGCAGCTTTCTCCCAAATTGGGGTGCCCACAGGGCTCATTGTTCCTATGCTGGGACCTCCCATGTCCCTGGGCTGACTGGCAGCCATATCTGAGTTTCCATCAGCATAGAGCACACATTTTGCTCTGTCCTGGTGATTCCATGAGACTCAGCCCCATTCAGTTTGCAGCCCCATCCAAGCTGTTAGCAGCAACATTTGCATATGAATGGCCTGTCCTGGCTCAGGCTTCAGACTTTTCTAAAATATCTCAAACAAGCTACAGCTGGAGTCAGCATACCCCAAACTTATCCATAAAAGGCCCAAGACCTGGCACAAGCACCAGCCTTCATTGCTTCACAGCTGGGCCTCACCTGGGCACCTCCAAGCCCAATACAAATAGCAAATAGCAGCCTTCTGAAGATCCCTCTATAGCTCCTGCTGGTGGCCTCAGGAAGTGGCTGACTTTGCACCTCCCTCGAGGCCCCAGAGCCAGTGAAGCCAGCAGACAGTTTCAGATCATAGCAGATTACAACTCTACACAGCCACAAGCAACACACTCAAGGGGCTGACTCAGTGAACACCACAGTCCTGCTGAAGCAAAGTCCTGTTCCACAGGAGTGTCTCCTGCACAGCAGCTCTCCCAATGTAGACACAGCTGATCCCCACAGCCAGTTGGCCTGGAGGTCATTTCCTCCAAGTGACATCAGCAGCAATCAAAGCTCAAATACAACACAATGCACACAGCCCACACAGCTCAGGTGACTGGGGAGGCTGAACCACTGGGCCCTACAGGACACCTACTACAGAAGGCCGCTCTGCCAACTCCAGGAGACATAGCAGCTCTATTTGCTTAATACATAGAAACAAACACAGGGAAGCAGCCAAAATGCAGAGACAAAGAAACATGTCACAAATAAAAGAAATGGAAGCAAGCAAACTACTGGATACAGTTTAAATCCATGGTTATAAGGTTACTCAAAGATCTTCATGAGACTTTTAAGGATCTTAGTGAGAATGTCAAAGACATGAAAAAAGGAAGAGTCAGAAATTAAGCATACACTAACTGAAATAAAGAATAATTTACATGGATTCAACAGTAGAGTAGAGGATTCCAGGAATGAAATCAGAGGTAAAGAGAAATAGACTCTTAAAAGCACAAGAGAAAAGTGGACTGTCAGCTTATTCCTCAACAGGAACTTTGCAGGCGAGAAGTGAGTGGCAAGAAATATTCAAACTGATGAATGATAAGGACCTACAACCTAGACTACTCTACTCAGCACAACTCTCATTTAGATTTGGGAACCAGATAAAGAGCTTCACAAAAAAAGAAAAACAAACAAACAAACCTAAACCTGTGTTTTGCATTCATCCATCTCAATAAAATTCAATATATTTTTCCCAGAGCCTTGTAATTGCACTATGCCATCCAGAGAGATAAGGGAATATAAGTTATAGTCTTTGCCTTTAAAAAATGTAAAAGTCAAGTTAGAAAAAAAATAAATAATTCAGAAATAATATTTACTTCATGAAATACTACAGAATATGAGTTCAGGGTTTGAATGAACTGCTTCCCATTTGAGATGCTAGCTATGCAGGATCTATGGACAAAATTTCATTGAGCACCTACAGTATGTCAGGCACTGTTCCAGGTGCTGAATTTCCTCAATGCAGCAACATTTTTGTGGTGCTCAACTGGCACTTTGAGCTGCAGCCAAACATACAGGAGACTCTAATGAGGAGGAGGAAGAAAAATGTAAAAGAAGATGAAAGAGAGATAAAAATAGGATCAATAAAATGGCAACAAATACATATCTATCAACAATTAAATCATAACATCAAAATAAATAAATAAGAATCTAATGAAAAAGATAAACTGCTGAATAGAATAGAATCAGAGGAAACATGGAACAGACTGAAGAATCTCAGAAGGATGTGGGGAGAGAGGGTGGAAAGAGAACCAAAGATGATCTTACCTATGGACATACATACTAGGGCAGCAAAGGCCTGGGATGGTGCATGAACTGGGTAGAAAGGGGGAATGGAGGGGAAGAGGGGGGCATCTGTAATATTCTCAACAATAAAGATCTTTTAATAATAGACCCTGACTACTTATTCCACTAACACATATAAAATCTGAGTGAAAACAAGGAGGTAGAAATAATTGTGGGTAGAAAACAGCTCTAAGTTTTCAAAGATAAGAATAATGAGCACCTGTGAGCACTGATAAGGAACAATAACAAGATTATCCAGAGGCCTTCAGTCAAGGTCAAGGATGGACACTGCCCACTCTGCAAGGTCATCAGCTTGTTCTGAAAGACTTGGCTCAGCTTTATGCTTCCACAGACCAGGAGCTCCACTCAGGATGAGGAAGATCTTCAGATGGGGGTGCTTTATTGGAGAATCCTCCCAACTGGGAGGGGTCATGATTGGATCCTTTTGTTGCTTCTACAGATGATGCATGTGTCCTTCAAATACCTAATACCCAAGGAGATGGTGTTAGGAGGTGGGGCCTGGGGACCTGCTTAGGTCTTGAGGGTGGGGTTCTCATGAGTGGGATTAGTGCCCTTAAAAAAAGAGGGCTGGGGAAGCTCCCTTGGTCCATCCACCTCTGAAATTCCAGAGAAAAATAAGCTACTAAGACAAGGGTCCTCACCAAAAACCCAACCTGCAAGGTTCAAGTATTGGATTTCCCAGCCTCCTCAACTGTGAACCCCCGACTTTTTGGACTGTGTCACAGCCCCTGAACGATGGAGAGTGTGGTGCCACATGACCACAAGAACGTACCACAGAGTTTACTGCTGCATTGGTGTTCAAAGTACACCTTGCGTTTCCCCTTAGTGATGGGCAAGGACAGTGTTTCTCTAAGGATGCAGGAAGAATTTATTCTGAGCTGGAATATCCTGTCCCTGTGGGTGGGACATCATTGTAAATTATCTAGAGTGTAATGATGATGGTGGTATTAACAACAACAATCGCACTGCAGCACACAGAGGAGCCACCCCTCATGGACATCTCTAAGCTCACAGGAGGTGCTTGTCCCTCTGAGGACAAGGGGGACTGTACCCCAGGGACTCCAATCCTCTTTTCCTAAGAGGAGGAGCCCATGCAAATGGGGTGCTCCTTGTGCTGATAAGCCCAGCCCAGGCCCTGGCCCTGCACCTCTGGGAGAGCAGCCCCACCCCCAGGACCTGAAGTCTCCATTTGCTCCAGGCTTCAACCCAGAGGAAGCACCATGATGTGTGGGCTGAGCTGGGCTCTCGCTTTGATGCTCTTACATGGTAACATTATGGAGAAGCTGGGCCTTGTGTGTGTGAGAGTGTGTGCCTACTCCTAATGACAATTCTCTTGTCTGCAGGTGTCCAGAGTGAGGTGCAGCTGGTGGAGTCTGGGGGAGGATTGGTGCAGCCTGGGGGATCTCTTAGACTCTCCTGCAAATGCTCAGGATTCACGTTCAGTGACTATTATATAAACTGGATCCGGCAGACCCCAGGAAAGGGATTGGAATGGGTAGGTTTCATAAGAAACAAAGCCAACAGTCATACCACGGAATACGCTGCATCGGTGAAAGGCAGATTCACTATCTCCAGAGATGATTCCAAAAGCACTGCCTACCTGCAAATGAGCAGTCTGAGAGCCGAGGAATCGGCCTTGTATTACTGTGCAAGACACACAGTGAGTGGAAGTCAGTGTGAGCCCAGACACAAACCTCCTTGCAGCAGAGGCTGTGACCACCAGGGGGCGCTCAGGGTCCCTGAACACAAGGACCCTCTCAGCAGCAGGTGCAGCTGGAGATTTGGGCTGATTTCCTGTGTGGTTTCCTCTTCATGTCACAGTTTCCCTCAGGGAACCTCTGGATTCCTGATTCTGTGTTTACCTCTGATGTCTCTGAGGTAAAAAAGTCTGTTGTAAAAAGAGACAACTTATTCACATGGACTAAAGTCAGAGAGTCTCTTTCAGACACCCTTGTGCAAAGTACAAATCAATGAGAAAAAATTCTGCCCAAGTCCCCTAAACCCAATGAGAGGCTCTGATGACTCAAAGTGCAGCTCAGCCCCACACAGCTCAGGGTCCCAGCCAGCCAGTAGGACAGGGGCATTTGGACAGTGGTCACCAGAGTCATGTGACCCCAAAGCTAGAGAAGAAGGACCCCAGGTGGTTGATGGTCATTGACTTTCCATCATGCTCATAGCACCAAGAGTAGGTGACACCAGGCAGAAGCAGGGGAACCCAAAGAAGCTTGTACAGATGACCAGGCTGATGACAAACACACACACCAAGGGAGATGGAATGATCATTGTGCACATAGTTGAAATCTCTTGGTGGCACAGGAAAGGCCCTCCAGGAAGTCAAAGGTGCTTGGATAGAGGCAAGAAAGGAGGCTTTTATTTTCTGTGTGGTAGGGGGCCCGTGGGCAGAATTCCACTTCCTTGTGTGGTTCCAACTTCTTGGTGACAAATGAAGAGGAGAACAACCCTTTCCTATCAGAGTCCCCTTGGGGCTGATGGAGAAGAGGAAGGTTGCAGCCATCAGTTGTCAGCAGTCAAACATAAAGTAATATACAGTGTGACTACCAATCCCACTTAATAACCATAAATATGAGAAAAATGAGACAGGGGACTTTTATGTATGAAGAACAATGATATCTACATGAAATGAATAGAAGGAATATTGATTATAAGCAAGCAAATAGGGAGGAGAAGTAGAGGGGAGAGGAGGAGGACGATGAAGGACTAAGACTGGGGCCCTCATCCAATGAAATGATGGCTCCTCATACAGAGGCACCATCACCATGGCTCCTCCAAAGAGGGGTGTCCACACTTCCCTGTCAGCGTTGAGAGATTTCAAAAAATGGATAATCAATAAAAATGCAGTTTGGGTGATTCATGATGAGACCAGATCAATAATGACCCCAAAGTTGTCCAAATGCGGATTGTCTGGACCTGGGAAGGTGTTACCTTCTAGAACAGACACTGTGAGCATGTACATTTAGGAAATTGGGATTCCCTTCCCACCAGTTTTCAGTGGCGCATTCCTTATTTCTCTTGATCCCTGCCTGCATGATCTTTAACTTTTCTATTTCTAACAAACTCATGCTCATAATTATTAGGTGTTTCCTACGATGATACAAGCTGTCTCTCTCATGCCCTGCACTTCCTACTGGGCCTTCAATGGAGGAGGCTTTAAACCCACATGTCCAGTAACTCTCTGTCCACGAACATCAAGCATATTTCTGTCATGTGACTCAAACCAAGTCCAGCTTCCACCCCTCACCCAGTTCCACAGTCAAGTCCAGATTTATGGGTAGTTTCCCAGCAGCACTCCCCTCTGGTACCAGAACCTGCTCCAGTCCCTGTGGCTGCTGCAGGCAATCCACATGGACTGTGGAAACTCAGAATTTTCTGAGCAGTTCTTAGTAAAATCACCCAAAACAGGACTCATCAAAGAAAGTACTGATAAATTGAACTTTAGTGAAATAAAAAACATTGGTCCCATCAAATATTCCATCAAACGTATTAAATGATAAGTTTAGCGAGAGAATATCTTTCAGAATCATTTGCCTGATGGGAGAATGTATGTATTACACACTAAGGATGCTGTATGTTGTAGGGGAGAGCCCAACACCCTCTTCACCACAGTGATCATCCCCAGGGACAGGGCAGAGGGAGGTTGATTGGGAGAGTTTCCTGCCCGAATTGAAATCCCGTTTTCTGTAAGAAAACATATGCTAAGAATTCTTCAATTCCTCTCACTCTGAACCCCAACATCACTGATAACACTAGACTGAGAAAGCAGGTCAATCTCCTTCCATCATCAGTTCAACATATGAATGATTTGGGACTGTACACATACATGATCACTATTTTCATGTCTTGTGTTTTCTCCATTTAAAACCATGATTATTTCTGATGTAACTAGTTTGGGGTCTCTGAAAACGGAAGAGTGTGCACAGGAAGCTATAGACACAATTATAAAATTTGCAGCATCAAGAGTCAGAGCTGTCCCATCTGCCTGGGATTGGGGGGGTACTTTTTCAGATCAAATAACATAGTAAATTAAGACAAGATATTAAAATGTCTGTTTTTAATTCTTAATTTTTGAACAAGAATAGAAAATATTTATATAAAATGAGATTTAAAAATTTGGAAATCAATTCACTAGGATTTTGAGATTCAGGAGTGGCCTGAACAAATACTAATCCCTTTTGAATCTGTTTGAAAGATGCATGAGAAGGGAAAAGTGTAACCTGCTCATATAGTCCATATTTTTTATTCTTAGAAAGTTTAGGCCATTCTTTGCCCTAATTACAATGTGCTTCATGACCCTAGTGGTCCCCTCTCCCTGACTTAGCTGGTGAGTGAGGTCTTGGAAAGAAATGCCACCATAGAGATTCAGAATGACCTGGGCATCCTGACCACAGGCCTTACACTTATAAGAAAAGGGATGCTCCACATGAAAATTTCTGTTCAAGCTCCAGGGTACATCCTCCCCTGGGCTGTGCAGGCTCACAGCTCTCCCCTCACACAGGGCTGAGTTTTCTGGAAGGCAGAGCTGTGATCTAGAAGAAGATGAGGCTGCTGGGTCTTCTCCTGTGCCTGCTGACAGCTCCCTAAGGTAAGGATCTCCAGGGTCATGGAGGGGTCATGAGATGGCTGTGACTACATGTGACTGACAGGACTGATGCTCCTTGTCCCCAGGTGTCCTGACCCAGGTGCAGCTGAAGGAGTCGGGTCCAGGACTGATGAAGCCCTCGAAGACCCTGTCCTTCATCTGCACTGTCTCTGGATTCTCTTTAACAAGCTACCATTTGCCCTGGACCCGCCAGGCTCCAGGAAAGTGGCTGGAGTGGGTCGGGATTATGTGGGGTAATGAAGGTACAAACTATAACCCAACACTGAAATCCAGACTCAGCATCACCAGGGACACGTCCAAAAGCCATTTTTATTTAACATGTACAGCCTGAGAGCCGAGGACACAGCCATGTATTACTGTACGTAACACAGTGAGGGGAAGTCAGTGTGAGCCCAGACACAAACCTCCCTGAAGGAACCGCTGGAGCAGCCAGGGGGCGCCAAGACACAAAGAGGGCAATCAGGACACCAGGGGGCGCTCAGGACCACAGCACAGAGAACAGCTCCAGGAGAAGGGGCAGAGGGAGGTGGGGCAGGAAGGGGTTTCCTGTTGGGCACAGGGATTTCCTCTCAAGCTCTCAGCTACATCCAGGGATGGTTCTTACTCTCTCTCTCTCTGTGGCTCTAATTTCCCACATTCTCACTGAAGACAATAGAGGAGGAGGTAACACTGCTGTTGGCAGATGACATATGGGCAGTGACTGGGGACTCCCCTCACCATGTGACTGTATTTTCTGCTTTATCTTCTCCACAGAGAACATCTTCAGAGCTCTCATCGGTCTGTGGTTGGAAACTTTCCCACCAAGAGAGACCCCAGCTCAGCCCAAGCTGCTGTGTGCTGAGCTCAGGGCCTGTTTCACATGCCCATCTGTCCCCATTGGGGCCCCTCTTTCTGACAGGCCCACAATAAATAAAACATGCACATCCCACAAGGAGTGGAAGCTGGATGAAACCCATTTGAATGGTGCAAAGGGCCCTTGAGGGCTGCTCCCTGATCACCTCCCCTGTACAGGTGACAGGCTTTGCTATTTCTAGTACCATAGGGGCAGGATATGACCTGGGATCTCTTCATAAAGGTTTCACACCAGCACTGACGTAAGATAACACCAGAGTGCCTATCCCGTGTAGTGCAGTGTAATAGGGAATTTTAACAAAGATTCACTTGAATTCATCTCATTTCAACAAGCAGATGACTTGAGAAGTCACATATCTAGGTGAAGGAGACATCTTTACAGTTTTCCATTCTTTTTTACTTAAAATAAGGGGCTAAACTTTGACATTTCATAGTGATGGCTTTGAGTCCTCCGTAGATTTCTCCTTTGAAGCCTCAGATGGGATAATAACCCGGGTTGAGGCTGCTTGTTGGGTACCTTGATCAATCATAGCATTTTCCCAGCCTCCATGTTATAGGTGTTGTAGTGGCTCCACCCTCACCTCACTCATGTCTGCAGGATGGAGGAGAGCTCCCACATTCCCCTCCTTGCTTCTGATGGGTTTCAAGGAGCGATGAGAACCCACTTTGCCTGAACAGCACCCCCAAGACATGCTCTGCTCCCCAGACCACTGTGTGTCTTCCTTGGTCCCCTCCTGACTGACAGCTCTGGTGACTGCAGAACCTCCTGCAACGTGGGTGAGTTTACATCAGGTAGAGGAACCGATTCTGAAGGAAACTCACTTTTTTGGCAAGTTGCTGGTTCCAGCCTCCAGTTATAATACTGCTGTGTGATCCATCAGGTACTTTAGGTCAAGGCTCTCCCTGGGAGTCTCTAATAAACTGAAGGTGTGCACTGAGTCATCCCTGATGGAGGTAAAACAATTACCTCCCATTCTTGGAATTCAGCCATGACACCTGTCTGTCTGGGATGCACCACACAGTAGTTTGGTCTCACCTGGAACCTGGAACTTGGGTTAATTTCCAAGTCAATACTTTATTGCCTGAATGACCCCAGATATTGTGTGTGGCTATTTCAGGAAAGAGGGAGACAACTTGAACTGGGTGAACAAAGAGGAAATCATCACGTAATGAAGCGACAATCCTGGAGGTGTGCCTGCTCAGACATGGTGAATTCCTGTCCATGGTAATTCATCCCCCAGGCCTGGGTTGCTTTTCCCGTGTTGCACATTGGTCCATCTAGTGATTATTTTCTTCCATATCCAATGTATGAAACTGGATGTACAACAGAGTCTAAAGAATAAACACAACAAAGAAGTCAGTGCAGCTGCTACATGTCCAGCACCAAACTCCCCTGAAGGAATAGGACCTGGGAACTCTGTCTGTGTCTCTATAGCTCATGCTCTGGGGCCTAGTGACCCACACAGAGGCTCCTCTCTCCCCCAATACTTGGTCCACTGGTTCTAGGCCCACACTCTGGTCTTAGTTTATCCTCTGATGACTTTGTAGGGGAAATAGTGTCAGATGCAACTTCCCGTCACCTGAACTTGAACCTCCTGCACTTTTACTACTTTCTAGCCTTGTAAGAATTGATTCCTCTTGGTTGTCATTACTGGTGAAAGTCAACGGCATCTCTCATTTTAAAGCTTCTCTTTTTATGTGTACAAAAATTTTCTCTCCTGGGTCTTTCTACAGGTCTCCTGCAGCAGGTGGGCCCAGTGGGGAGGGCAGAGGCCCAGGTGTGGAGAGTAATTCCTAACGTACAGCACCCTTGGGTATGTCACATTCTGAAATGATGACTGTTATGTCAGAGTCCAACCACAGAGCTCCCTATATAACAAGAGGACATGCAAATAGGGCCATCTCTGCTCATAAAAACCAGCCCAGCCCTAACCGTGCAGCTCTGGGATAGGAGCACAGCCCCGGGATCCCCAGGTGTTCCCATTCCCTGATCAGCTCTGAACACAGACCACTCACCATGGGGTTTGGGCTCAGCAGGGTTTTCCTTTTTGCTATTTTGAGAGGTAATTTATGGGGAATAAGACACACTGAGTATGTGAGTGAACTGAGTGAGAGAAACAGTGTATGGGCCAGCTTTTCATGACGAAAATGTCTTTGTGTTGTCGGGTATCCAGTTTGAGGTGTAGCTGGTGGAGTCTGGGGGAGGCTTGGGGAAGCCTGAGGGGTCTCTGAGACCCTCCTGTGCAGCCTCTGGATTCATCTCTAGTAGCTACTACATGAACTGGGTCTGCCAGACTCCAGGAAAGCGGCTAGAGTGGATTTGTGCTATTACTGCTAATGGTGAGAACACATACTACCAGACTCCGTGAAGGGTCGTTTAACCATCTCCAGAGACAACACAAAGAACACGATATACCTGCAAATGAACAGACTGAGATCCGAGGACATGTCTGAGTATTACTGTGCAACAGACACAGTGAGGGGAAGTCAGTGTGAGCCCAGACACAAACCTCCCAGCAGCAGAGACTGTGACCACCAGGGGGTGCTCAGGGTCCCTGAACACAAGGACCATCCCAGCAGCAGGTGCAGTTGGAGGTTTGGGCTCCTTTCTTCTTCATGTCACAGTTCCCCTCAGGAAACCTCTCTGGATTCCTGACTCTGAACTTACCTTTGACGTCTCTCAGTTGGAAAAGTCTGTTGTAAAGAGAGACAACTTTCTCACGTGGACAGAAGGCAGAGAGTCTTTTTCAGACACTCATGTGCCCAAATGACAATCATCTAATTTTTTGCCCCACATTTCCTGAATCTAACAAGAGGCTCGGCTGACTTAACAGTGCAGCTCACCTGAATGCTGAACCTTAGTCAACACAGATATATGAACCCAACCTGAGAAGAAAGACCCCGGGTGGTGACGGTCATTGACTTGTCATCATTCTCATAGCACCAAGAGTAGGTGACACTATGCAGAGGCAGAGGGACCCACACAGCTTGGTGCAGATGTCCCAGCAGACAACAAAAACACACACCAAGGGACATGGAATGTTTATTATGCACATGGTTGAAATCTCTGGGAAGCAGATTAAAGGCTCTCCAGGAAGTCAGAGCTTTAAACCCACATGCATAGTAACAATTTGTTCATGAAAGTCAGGCATATTTCTGACTTGTGATTCAAAATAAGTCTTGCACCCTCTCCTTCCCCAGTTCCAAGTCAACAATACACTAGGATATTTAATAGCATATTGAAAGAATCATTAACCATGGTCAAGTGGAACATCGTCCATATGCAAGGATGGTTCAATGTATGTAAACCAAAGAATTTACAACAAAAATACTTCATCCCATCCTATATAATAAAAGGGTAATATGCATATTGACCCTAACAGCAGAACCACTGGGAATGACTTGTCACTATGACACACACTGACCATCAGGGGGGCAGATGCTCAATGCAGGAGCTGCCCCCTGATGGTCAGTGCACTCCCACAGGGAGAGCTCTGCTCAGATGGCTGCCAGCACAGCAGTGGAGGCGGGAGAGCTCCCGCCACTCAGCAGTGCTAAGCATGTCCGACTGCAGCTTAGGCCTGTACCCCGCTGGCAAGTGGACATCCCCTGAGGGCTCCCAGGCTGCCAGAGGGATGTCTGACTGTCATCTTAGGCCTGATCCCCGGGGATCGGGCCTAAGACAGCAGGTGGACACCCCCCGAGGGGTCCCAGACTGCGAGAGAGCACAGGCCTTGCTGAGGGACCCCCCTGAGTGCACAAATTTTTGTGCACCATGCCTCTAGTCTACTTATATTAAAACCATGGGTGGTGTTCGTCACATACAGATGAACAGCCCTGACGAACCAGAAGGAAGTCAGTCCTACAGGGGTCGTCTTGGCAACGGCTTCGCCCTCCCCCAAGCTGGTTCCTGTAAGGGTGGAGTTTGAGGCAGGAACCCGCCCTGGGAGCATGAAGGCATCTCTTTCTAAAGTGTGCCGTTCCAGCACAGCCAGGGGTGAACATGAGTGGGGCGGCTGAAAGGCTTAGAAAAGACAGGCAAGAGAATGAAAGCCTGTTTCAGTGGGATGTTGCTTCTCTGAGAGACAGCAACCACGCCCACAGCCATGCCTTTATTTTATAGCAGATGCTACAAGGCAAAGTAAGGGCATGACCAAGATGTTTACAAACATTCTCCTGGGTTTCAATC
>NW_005354207.1:37538-38917 GCF_000412655.1 Myotis brandtii | reverse complement strand
TGCCTCTGTTGTTGTTATATCCTTTTGATACTGTTTACTTATTAATAAATTTATATGTTATTTTCAATACATTTTACTAATTTCCTTTCATCTCTCACATTTCTATTATAGAGAAAGGGCAAATAGCAATGTTAAAATATCTCTGCTAATTAATTTCCTTTTTTAAAAAATATATTTTATTGATTTTTTACAGAGAGGAAGGGAGAAGGATAGAGAGTTAGAAACATCGATGAGAGAGAAACATTGATCAGCTGCCTCCTGCACACTCCCCACTGGGGATGTGCCCGCAACCAAGGTACACGCCCTTGACCGGAATTGAACCCGGGACCCTTGAGTCAGCAGGCCAATGCTCTATCCACTGAGCCAAACCTGTTTGGGCAATTAGTTCCCTTTTAATGTGCATGAATTCCATGCACCGGGCTACTAGTAAATATATAAAAAAGAAAAAAAAAACATTAAAAATTCAAAATCCTGTTATGAATATCTTTTTAATAAATTACTTATACAAGGTATTGACTCAACATAACAAAGGCAAAACTTAAGAAACCAACAAGTGACTTTATACTAAACAGGGGAAATATAAAGTGAATCTTCCACAATCATGATTAAGAAAAGGGTGCCCACTGTGACACAGAGGAAATAGAAAGTAATTCTTCAAGATCAAGATCAAGAAAAGGGAGCCCATATTAACTACTTCTATTCTACAAAAATAGAAATATTTGTAAAAAACCTAGGCAAGAAAAAATATAAATACTATCTACATCAGAAATATCAAGTTACAATGTCTCTTCCTACCTATATGCAGATGATGTAATCTTATATATAGAAAATCCAAAAACTGAACCAGAAAAATGAAACTAGGAAGTTAATTCAGGAAATATGTAAGGTGTGAGATCTACACACAAATGGCTTGTGTTCCTGCACACTCTCAATGAAGTGTCTTCATGACTCTAGGTAATATGTGGGCTGTTTCAGAGGAAAGTGGGGAAAGGAAGCTTGAACTGGCTAAACAACAAGGAGATGCCAACCTAATGAAACAAGAACCCTTGACGTGTGTTTCCTCAGTATTGGTTCATTCCCCACCATGTTCCCAGATATCTTTCCCCCCAGTGTGACACTGAGACCAGTGCAGGTTCCAGTTGAACCCCATCATGTGGGGACTCGGTAACAGTGGTCACAAGGGTCATGTGCTGTGAGAAACTGTTTATTGCCTTCACTATCTGATAAGCATAGACAGAGAACCACCCAAAGGCTGGGTGCCTTTGAAGCCTTAGCAAAGGTCAGAGCTAGGCGCCCCCTCTGTTTGTCCAGACAGTGGTAGCTGAAGCAACTTCCCCATTTATTATTATGTAAATCCTTGCTGATGGGCTAGTCTGCCT
>NW_005354207.1:35212-36776 GCF_000412655.1 Myotis brandtii | reverse complement strand
CCTTGAGTTGGACTTGCCCGCCTGGTCCCCCAATATTTCCAATTATCTCTTGTCTTTTCATTTTCATTTGTGTGTGGCTCTGCTTCCAGTTCCTGAACCCTGATCCACGCAGGACATGGGAAGGAAACACTCAACATCTGGCACCCGAACAGGGACAATTGGAAGTGAAGGTTTCGCTAGAGCAAAAAAAGAAAGTTTCATCGAAAAAAGTGAGGAAAAAAGAATTCACCGAGAAAAGGTGTGGAAAATTCACCGAGAAAAGGTGTGGAAAAATTCACCGCACGCAATGCCCAGGATCAACTTCAGACATCGTGAGGTGTAAGTAGGCTGGGAACGTTTTCTTTTACCAGGCTTATGGGGCAGGATTTGGCTTTTAAAAAGTAATAAATTTTATTATAGACTATTGATTTCCATGTTTAAGGAGTTAAAGTTTCAGAAGGTAATCTCTTACAGTTTTTTCATGTTATTATAGAACATAATCTTTGTTTTCTTGAAAAAGGTACATTAGATCTTAAAAGTTTGTCAAGAAGTTAATCAGAACTTAAAAAATAAAAAGTCAGCAGTAGCAAAAAATTGCCTCCAAAAATTGTTTCTCCTGGTGGAAAACGGTATTTCATTTGCTAGAGCCTTTAGGAGAGGTCAACGAGGATAGATCTCCTCCCCTTGCACCCTCTGCTCCTAAAGAGTAGCAGAGAGAAATGAAAAAATGGGAGGAATGGCCTTCATGGCCCCCTCCATGTCCTAATCTTGAAATGTTTAATTCTCCGTGAATAGAATCACTTGTGCAAAAAAGGCCAAATTATAAAGAAATTGGAATATTAAAAGGTACTCTTTTAAATCAGGCTGAAAAAAGAGTGCCATGGTCACCTCAATGTGGTTTCTTGTTCAAATTAATATCTTAATTTGTGTTTGGAATCTAAAATCTGTAATAAGAAATGAAATCCCGCTGCCAAATCCCCCTCTGGTGTGGAGAGATTCAAAGGTGGCAAGAGAGGGTAGAGCTGTAAGCTCTCCTACAATGAGATTACTTAATGTTTTATTTAAAAATTACCAGAGAACATCTTATTACAACCAAACTTTAGCTAAGATTACCTTGGGTGCTAGCCATGACTTTAGAAAGCAAAATAGGAAAAAATGTAAAATGTCTTTTTCTATTAAGCATGACTTTGGGAAAAATACGCCATACGCCATCTGAGTCATTTGCTGAAACTTCCCCCAAAGCAGGATGTGGGGGAAGGGAAGAAGTTAACACATGGCGATCCAATATGGACTCCCCCTCCCTAGTTTAAAGTCTCCTTCTCGTAATTGAAAAATTTTACAAAATTTAAAAAATGCGTCTGGGATTTCTGTTCACGTGTAAAGAGAAAACCTGGCTTGAAACTAATGCGCGCACTGTCCGATTTTGGACATTTAGATAGAGTTTTAAGCTAAAAATCTCTTTACAAATGTACAAAATAAAACCCAAGACTGATTATTTCCTAAGGAAAATGGAGAATTTGACCCAGGGTAGAAATGCTAGCTAGATTCTAGCAACAAGATTGGTATTTTTCCATAATAAAGTGAT